>NW_006440645.1:4683654-4693832 GCF_000325575.1 Pteropus alecto | reverse complement strand
TTTTCAGCAGAGTCGCAGGATAGGACGTGAGAGCCACACACAAAAATTAATTGCGTTTTTATATATGAATGATAACATGTTTTATAAAAATCACTTAAACAATTTTTGACTAGACGACATCTTTACATGGGTCAAAACAAAAAGGTATAAAAATGTGTACATTCCCCTCTACCTAGGCCCTAACCCTCCCAAACAAGGATTAGGTTCTTGAGAATTATTATTATTATTTTTTTTTTTAGAATTTTTTAAGGCTCACACAAGAAATTACGGATCCATATTCTTTTCCATTTTGTCCACCATTTTTATATCGATGATAAGATATTCTACACACCGTTCTTTACCTTGCTTTTTTCACTTAACTTTCTATCTTGGAGATCTCTTCATTCTGGCACATAAATAACTTCCTCCGGTTTGCAGCTGCATAGTATAGTGTTACACAGATGATTATAGCTTACTACACCATGGGCACTTAGGATTTTTCTAATCTTTTGCTATGACAAGCAATACCTCAAGGAGTAAACTTGTCCATCCTCGTACGAACAGATCTGCGGGATGAAATCCTGGAAGTGGATTGGCAAGGTTTATGGAGCTGTCGTTTTGTTAGATGGTTCCAAATTCTCATCTACAGAGATGGCACAATTTTTCGCACTCCTTAGAACTGTTAGAATTTCTTTCCTTGGGCCTCACCGACACACCGTGTGTCATCAAGTGTTTGGATGTTTGCCAATCAGATAAGTAAAAAATGGTACTTAGGTGTGGTTTTATTTACATTTCTCTGATAGCAGTGGTCGGGTGGGACACCTTTTCAGAATGTATTAAAGACTGTCTGTTTCCTTTCCTGGGAACTAATTGTTCAGCTCTCAGTTTGTCTATTTTATTGTATTTTCCAAAGACTTATTTTGAACGTGTTTACGTTTGCTCCCGTTTTTCTGTTTTCCAATTTGTCGATTTCTGCTTTTATTTTTATGCTTCTTCCTTTCGCGTTTCTCAGCATATTATGTCGTTCTTAAGATGCTGGATTTGTTTCCACTCTTTGCTGATTGATATAAGCATATAGGGCTGTGAAGTTTCCCTCGAAAAATTTCTTCAGCTGTATCCCATATGTTCATATATATGAGTTTTCTATTCCGTGTATATTCGTTTTTGTTTTCTCTATTTCGGTTTTCATTTCCTCTTTGATCCCAGAGTTGCAGATTTCGTTGGTTGGTTTGTTTTCTGCTTTTTCATTTCCAGGTAGTAGGAGCTTTTCTTGTCATTCACTTCTGGGTTGTTTTCACTGTAATCAGAGAGTTTCGTCTGCACTATTTTAACTTTTGGGAATTTGCTGAGGTTTCCTTTGTGGGCGTATCTAAGGCATCAATCAGTTCAGGGACAGTTAAAACGAAGCTATGTTCTCTGGGTGGGGAGAGGAAGCTTGGCACCTACGTTACAGAACTATTTACTTATTAATGATGTTATTTACGTCTTCTACATCTCTTCACATTTGTTAGATCCTTGATCTCTTATGAACCGAAAGAAAACAAATCTACTGCTGGTATTTTCTTTCGAATTTTCTTTGCTTTTTCTATTATTTTTGCTTTACGGATGCTGCCACTATGTTCTTTGGTGTTTAAAAGTCATCATTGCTGTAGCTTTATTTTGCATCGTACTCTTTACGTTTTTTTCTTTGCCCTCATACAATGCTTTTGTCCCGAACTCCGCGTGTCTGATGATTTCTATCTGGGTTCTCTTTTTCTTGCATCTGTCCAACAGGCCTTTCCTCTTCCTTTATTTTTAACACATTTAAATAATTTTCTTTCAGATATGTCTCCTGTATGCAGCATAGAATTGAATTCTGCTTTGTAATTGTACTAATTTTTTATTCCTGTGTAACAAATTATAGTTTAAAATAATAAAAACTTCTTATTTTAGCACTCACGTGGCCCGGGAGTCCAGGCGTGTGTTGGTTGGGTCTCGTGCTTGGGGTCTCGCGAGGCTGCACTCAGGGCGTTTGCTGAGCTGGAGAGGCTCGGGTGGGGAAGAATGGTCTTCGCAGCTCACTTAGGCTGTTGGCAGAATTTGTTTCCTTGGGGTTGTAGGACTGAGGGTTCCAGCTTCTTGCTGGCTGGGCTGGATGCTACCCTCAGCTCTTAGAGGCCCACCACAGTTCCCAGATGCTACCCACAGTTCTTAGGGGTTCTTGGCCACATGGGCTTCCAACACGGCTGCCCAGTTCATCAAGGCAGTGAAGACTGTCTCCAGAGAGGGTCGGCCAGCAAGACAGAGCCTTACATAACATGACATATCACAGGTATCATTTGTAAGTTTAGCCCATTTCTGTGTCTAGTTGGGCTTCGTTTCGTGTTACTTGGTGTTTTTTGTTTTTATAGCGTTTTAAGAAGTCTTTCATCGTTAGAGTTGTACACATCTTTGGGGTTATTTGTTTCATTCTGTTTTTCTAACATTTAGGAAAGTCTTTATTTGTGTTCTATTTTGTTCTGAATAATTATAACCTGATTTTCTAACCTCGGTCCTCTGTTTCTTTAGAGAACACCTATAGTGCCCTGCTCTGAGCAATGATAAAAGTAGCACGTTTCTCCACAATTTTCCAGGCCAGCCGATGCTTCTCTGCTGCCGCAGAGACCGGCTTCTTCCTCAAATATGGCCTTTTGTGGGACTCTTTCGATAGAACTATCACTTCTGCTCTGAACCAACCCAGATCCAACGAGCCTCTGCTATAAGGCCAGCTCTTCACAGCTGCTGCACCTCCTGTTGAAGACATTTGTATCAGTCAGCTCAGGCTAAATTATGCCGTGGTAACAAATGATCCCTAAATCTTAGTGGCTCGACCATGGCACAGTGACACGGCCTCTTTATTCAAGCAGCCCTACCCGGGACATGGCAGAGCGAAATGAGAAGTGGCAGAACGATATGGTGGCTCTTTAAAACTTCTGCTCAAAAGTGGTACCTGTCACTCCGATGCCATTTCATTAGCCAAAGCAAGTTTCGTGGCCAAGCCGGATGCCAGTGGGATATATCAATCTTTAGCAGGGACGGCCCTGCTGAAGATTCAGGAAGGAGCCAGAAGGTCCAGTGTGTTAGGCAGGGTCAGTAACTATTTTGGACAAATAATACTACCTACCACACAGGGGGGAGCTTTGCCCCTCCTGACAGGCCTCTCCCCCTCCACGAGTGTATTTTTCCTGGCTGTCACCTGGATCGTCAACCCAGATTCCTCTTACCCAGAAAGCCTCTCTCTGAATTTCCCCCTCTTTTTCCTACTAACTCAGCTGCATTCGGTGGCCTTTTACATATTTTGGAATCTAGAGAATATACCTATCTCTAATTTTGCTAAAAATAGAGTATGCATTTGTTTTCGTTTTCCTTGTTGCTTTTGGATGATTTCCAGAAGGCAAAGGGGGGAAATGCTGAGATCTGCAGCTATGGTGACACCCACATCTGCAGACCTGCCTTGTCATGCCAGCTACTGCAGACGATGAAAAGCCCACAGTCTCCAGCCTGACTAGCGGGACGAGATGTTTGAAGATTTTCATAGTTTCGTATTTGCAGAATCGTGACAGTCCTTTCCTTTATAAGTGAGTGGGACTGATAACTCCTCTCCTATTTTTTCCTTCTTCCTCATACCTTTGGGATATTTGGGAGAGAACACGACTCTCATTGCTCCGTCATCGCTCTACAGCCTTTCTGCAAAATAGCCAAGAAAAGGGATCGCCAGCACAGAAGCGGTCACTTGTGCCTTTCCCGCATTCCTTTTCCGTCCTCCTGGCTGTAACCGATGCCACCGGGTTTGCATCAGTTAACCTGGGCCGTCACAACACCTGCGTGCTTCTCAGAACACCATCCTCTGCCACTCAGCCTTGACTGCCAACACGCTCCAGGCTACGACTCAACCTTCTAGATGTTGCCTCTGATGTTCACTCATTCGCTCGACAAATATTTGTCCTCTGCCTAATTCCCCCAGGGACGACCTTTGTCCCACCCACGACAACCACAAATGGACAGGTATTCAAAGAAAAAAAAATTTTTTTTTTTTTTTTTTAAATCTTGAATGGAAAGAAAGGTGACAGATTTTTATCTGCAGCTCATCTTCTAAGATAAACTTGGAAGCCTGGGAAAGCCACAGATGGGTATAGATTTCTTTCTTGGTTTTAATCACTGCAATAATAAACTCAAGCAATAAAAAAAAGACCCTCAGGACACGAAAACGTGGAAAATTGTGACCAGCAAGCCATGACGGTGAAGATTATGCCACAGGTGATGGCAAACAGGATGGCCCGTGCCCCTCACTCCGGGCCCCGTGCCACACCCTGGCGTGGGGTATCAATCAGCACTTCCCCTTTTGCCTTCTGGAAACTGCGGACTCTTCACCTCCCTAATCACTTGTCCGCAGAGCTCCAAGGAAGGTGCCAAACTTCTGTAATTCGAATATGCTTCCTACCCTCAGATTCCAGATTTACCAAATGTGGAGAGTAATCTGCCCGACTCGGACAGGTGTTTTGACGTGCAGGAACCACAGAACACGTTAGCTGTTAAGCAAAGCGCATTTTCGCAATAATTAGCTGTTCTTCCAGGTAGAGGAGGCAGGTGTGAGGAACAGGAAACCGGAGAGGGCTGGCACGGCCACTAAGAATACCGAACGGTGACAGTGTCTTCGGCCACAGGGCCCAGGGAGGTGGCGTATGTGGGAGGAGTGGCCCCTGCTCATCATTCACTTATTATTAGTTACCCAGGCCGTGCAGGTGAGTGCGCCTTATCGTCGAGACTGATAGAGTTGGTAGCACGTTTTTGGTTAGAAAAATAGGAAGAATTCTGTGCTTATTCTACTTCAAGGTGACTAGAACGCATAGGTTAGTGTCTGGGGCAGGCTGGACTTGGGGACTCAGAGGAAAGGATCTGACGGAGAAGAGGAAAGGAACGGAGGGAAGGGGGTGGTGCCCGTTCCTGGACTCAGGACTTGGATTTCGAACCACGTAACCCGCATAAATTCTAAATTGTGACTCAAACTAGGGTGACTTGAAAGAACTCGGCTGGACAGTTAGTGCATGCAAAATTTAATACACAAATCCTTGCTTTAAAAGACACAAACTTATATGTGGGTCGTTCTTGACTGTAAAATATTTTTTACGTACATTATTTCATATTCTGACATCTTTTGAGTTTTACGGAGTATTATTTTATGCCCAATTTTAGATATGGGAACATGTCCTATGATGGTTAATAATATACCCGAAGACATATATCTAGCCAAGATGGACTGTAAGACAGAGGATTTCTGCAATATCATACCTCCCCGAAAAAAAACAAAACAAAACAAAACAAAAAACACTAAAAACAAGCACACTTTTTTCCTTGGTGACAGAGTAGATCCTTTGGGACACAGGGCGTGCCGGGGGAGACCCCGGGAGCGAGAAGGCTGACACACGAAGCTCTGCCGGTGGGCGCCTGGAGGAGGCAGGGACGCAGTTGACCTCGAAAGAAACCACATTCTACCAGGACAGCGAATGTGGCCTTGCCCATGTGGCTCTGCCCGAGGCCGTAGAATTCCTAACGGTCAGTTCCACAAACAGGTCACCATTCACGGGGAAGCCTGGACCGCGTGGACAGCGCCAGCACCACACAGGGCGCTGGGGGTGTCACCGAGGCCAGTGCCCACGGATGGCGCCCGGTGGGCGACGCAGAACATCAGGTGACGATGTCGCCATGGTGAGCGAGAGCCACGCTGCTCTTCTCGTGGGGGGGATGTGGAGTTTGCCAGAAGCAAAGCATGGACGATAGGGAGCAGAAAGGGGATTTCCTGGCCCTGAAGAGGGACGGTCGCCGCCTGCACGGTCCGAGGCTGTCGAGGTGCTTCGCCTGGACAATGAACACACACGTTGGCGCGGCTTCTCCGGCCGTTACTGTGAACCTTCGTGATCAGCCCCTCACCTGGCTCTGGAATGCTGGAGTTCCTTGTCTTAGTCAAAGTATTTATGTAGATGGGGTCTTGTGAAAGACACGTGCCCGGTCCCCTGTGCGCCCCGGGGGTGGCCCCGACCTCCTCACAAACGACACCCGACTCAGCGATGCCCCCAACACATGGCCCACGGCTCCCCGGGCTCTGGTTTAAAAACACGGCTAAGTTCGAGTCCTTCTAGGCCAGTAAGGAAAACGTCAGACCTTTGACTCAGAACCAGAAAAGTAAACGACAGCTTTTCCTTAGAGGTGGCAGCGGTCACCGCTGGGGAGCGGGGGCGCGTGGGCCAGCGCCTGGGAGCCTCGGGTCCCAGCGGTTGGTTACCTGGCTGTCTTGGCTTTGTGACCATGTGTCGAGTTGCATATTCGAGATTTGTGTCCTTTTCTGTGTGCATGTCACACTTAAATACACTTAAATAAAAAGGTTACCGCACAAAAATGAAAATCAGCCACCGACATGATTAGATTCTGCAGCACGGCTGGTTTGCAGCGCGGGGGACAGCGGTCCAGAGATCCCGGGCCCGGCGTCGCCTCGGGCTCGGCGCTGGATTCCAGGATAAGATCAGCTCTTCCTCAGTCCGCCCGCCAGTCGGCTTCACCGTAAAGCTCGGCTGTGTTCCCCACCCTGCCTCACGAAACAGAAATTCTGGGAGAGGCTGAGCCCAGACACGCACCCAGGGGACTGACACACAGGCCCTGGACAGCTTCCCAGAGGCGGGAGAGGGGCGATTATGTAACATGCTAAGTCTGTGCTCCTTTTGCAGGCATCACGGAGCCTCCGCCAGCACAGCTCGCTGCCAGCGCTTTCCCACCGACCCAAATGAAAACACGGTAAATAAACTACAGTCCCGAGGACAAAGGAGAAAAAGAAACCACGCAACCCGGAGCTCCAGTGACATCGCGGCCCGACGTGTGGGACGCCGCACGCCCCCCGAGCAGCCCGATGCTGGATCGTGTCTTTTTAAGTCCTACCCCCTGCTGTCACCGTCGAGGGGAGACTAGGGGGGAGACGGGACGCAGTTCAAAGAAACCAAAAGGACAGCAGCATTTCGCTGACTGGTTTTGGTCAGAAAAACGAAACGAGGATCTTCAGAAGCCCACGGGCCTTCGGGAAAGCGGTGCAGGAGGCACGTGTCCCTGTGCCCACGGCCTGAGGACACGCAAGCGGCAGACCTGGGAGAGACCGAGCGCATTCCCGCCCGCCCTTCCAGGCCCCTCACGTCTGGCTTCCACGGAGCTCTGGTTTTCTGGAGGAACTCAGAGCGTTTGCACGGGACAGATGGGTGGGTTCTCTTAGGTGACGTTTCTCGGTTGACGTGGGACGTGGGGCGCCTGTGTGGGAGGGGAGGGGTGAGGGGGAGACGGGGGTGTGCTCTGTGAGAGCCACTCTTCCCAAGTCCAGTGACCTGGCTGGGGGAGCTCGACGCCAGCCATCGTGGGAAGAGCTGCCCCACTGAAAGGCAAGCACTGCAGACCACAGCTTTGGGGGTGGCACCGCCGGTCCCCACCTCTCTGGGTGGGGCCCATCACCCTCTGAGCAAGGCCCACTGTCTCAATGCAAGATTATCGCTCAGAGTCCCACTAAGACCTTGTCATCAGCCGGCCCTCGTCGCTAGCAGGGTGTGACAGTGCGGGCACCCCGCACCGAGGAGAGCAGACTCCGAGTCTGCCTTTTGACAAACACTCACGCACCCTACGACCATTTATTATTTAGAGCGTGAGAGAGAACGCGGAAAAATTCAAGATATGCCTCCTGCCCTTAAGGTATCAACAAACGAGCTACACCAATAAAACAAGTACACGTGGAAATGGTACATTTCCTTGAGTTCATAGATGCCGTTTACAGAAAGACACTGAGTACGGACTTTCTGGGAGAAAGGTGACCTCATCCAGCGTACACGTGGAGTTCAAGATGGAACCTGACTTCAGAAATATGACCACGTGCAGAAAAGGTGTGGCTTGACAGCAGAGGACACGTGGGGGGGGCAGAAACAGGGGTGCCACCCAGCTCCCGACAGCTGCTGGAGGTGGGCGCCTGCCTGCCGGGGCCACTGCCACCTGCAGCCCCTCGTCACCTCATTTAATTTCTATAACAATCCCCACGATACTGGTACTGTTACTCTCTTTTTGGCAAATAAGGAAATCAAGAGACAGTGAGCCGCGTCCCCGAGACCAGAGAGCCAGTGAGCGAGGGACCCATTAGGACCCAGGCATGAGAAGCAGAAGAATCCTGGCAGCCCTGCTTGCAAGCCATGTGGCTTCAGGCAAATGACATCACCTCTTTGTGCTTCGGTTCCCACATCTGTAAAATGGGAACTGATGACAGCTCTTACATCATGGGCTTTTTGGGTTTTTTTTTTTCAGCTTTGAAGTATAACTGACAAATAAAAGTATAAGATATTTAAAGTGTACCATGAGATGATCCGATCTATGTACACATGTGAAAGGATCCCCAACGAGTTAAACAACGCATCCGTCACCCCACACGTTTGCCTTTTATTTTATCCTTTTTGCTGAGAACATTTAAGTTCTACTCTCTTAGCAAATTTCAATTACGCAAAACAGTGTCGTCAACTACGGCCACCATGTTATGCTTTAGATCCTCGACTTAGCCGTCTCATACCTAAAAGTGTGGGTGCCCTTTGACCAGCCCCTCTCTAGTTCCCTGCCCCCGGCCTCTGGCAACCACTTTTCTACTCTATTTCTGAGAGTTTGATTTTTTTTTTTTTAATTCCATGTATAAGTGATAGCATGCAGTATTTGTCTCTCCCTGTCTGGCTTATTTAATTCGCTTACCATAAAGCCATTAAGGTCCATTCGTACTGTTGCAAATGGCAGGATTTGTTTTTAAGACTGAATAATACTCCTTTGTGTGTAACACACACACACACACACACACACACACACACACACACACACGCACACACACAACATATGGGGTTATTTTTAAGCAAATTCGGGGATGATGGGGACCAGCTTCGCAGGTTCAGATTTTCCCCGACGTCTCGCTCTGCTAGAGGCAAACCGTGTATTAAGCCCTTGCCAGTCTTCACGACGGTCTCATCGGCCGGAAGACAGAGGAAACAAGGCAGCTTCTATTCTTAATCCTGACGAAAAAGAGCTCGATGGCTATTGTGTAACTTCCAGGAACCGAGAGAAAAAATGACTGCATCCTTACGGGTCAAAGAGAGGAAAGACCATCGGGCCGAGCTGACGTGAGCCCCGCGGTTTAGAAAACCGACCTTGGAAAGTTCAGAGAAACCCCAGACTTGCCCTGCTGGGCCAGCACGGAGATCACAAGAAAGGGAAATTCTGAAAACAAACAAAGCAACCCAAAAATGGTGTCAGATGGAGCACTCCTACATCATTCCCGAGAAGAACAGGTGGCGGCCGCCACGGAGAACTTCTCTGAATTGTTCAAATTCCCACCGGATGTGTGTAAAGGGCAGAAGGACGTGCTGGCTGGGTGGCCAGGCCGGGCTGGGGACCCGGGCTGGGAGGGAGGGGGTGGCAGGCTGACCAGCGCTCCTTAAAGACGCTCCCAGGTCACATAGAGAATGTCACTTCATCCGTCACAACCTTACAAGGCAGATGTTACAAGTTCTGTGCTTCGGAGTGTGACCATGGGATGTCATAAGAAATATAGACTTGGTCTCCATCCCTGGTTCCTGGCACCAGCTCCTAAAACCCTTGTGACTTCCTGAGAGGCGAGCGGTTGAAAGGAGCATCTTCTGTGTTTGGTTGAGCCCCTCTGCACCACACCTGCGTTTGTGCTAGTGAGGTGACTCTTGGTGGCCCATAGACAGCTTCGGGTTGGGGGCTGGTCGCCAAAGGAACCAACCCTGTGACTTGCGGGCTAGAACTTTGAGGCCCCCAACCCGGCCCCCACCCCGGGGGTGGAGAAAGAAAGGCTGGAGGTTCAGCTCGATCAGCGAGAGCCAGTGGTTCGGTCAGTTACGCCCACTTTACCAAGTGCGCCCCTTGGCAGAGGAAGAGATGGGTCCCCGGGGGCAGCTAGGGCGTCGGCGTGGACACTGGTGAGAGCTGCTACCCCGTGGTCCTGCCTGTCCCTGCTGCCCGGGCCGGGCCCGGCCTGGCCCTAGGGGAGCCTCAGACGGGCCGAGGAGGTCGGAGGAGGTCGGAGGAGGTCGGAGGAGGTCGGAGGAGGTCGGAGGAGGTCGGAGGAGGTCGGAGGAGGTCGGGGGGCCGGCGGCTCTGCCTTCGGG
>NW_006440645.1:4625874-4683324 GCF_000325575.1 Pteropus alecto | reverse complement strand
CCAGGTCATGCCGGCCTGGGGACGGGGACTTCGTGGAAGGCGGGGGACCGGCCGGTGCAGGCGACCGCCGGCCCCGCGGTGCCGCAGGCTGTTCCACGGCAAACCGGGGCCCAGGAGGCCAGCGAAGCCTGGGGGCCGAGCCCCGGACCTAGCAGAGGAGGGAAGGGATGGCCCCGGCCGCGCGAACTGCGGTTTTTAAGAAAGGAAAGAAAGAGCGTCCCTAAGCCCAGCCCCTCAGGGTGAAAGCCGCTCTTCGCACCTCCGCGCATGGTTTTCGAGACTTTCTTCACCTCCTTGGCTTGAAGCCGGACGCCGCCGGGTCAGCCCAGCCGCGAGGTCCCGGGCCAGTCGCGTGGCTCTCGGGTGTCCTAGGGCCACTTTCCCCCACTGCAGGGGCGCAGACCCGCTCGCCGGGGGGCTGTTGCTGCAGAACTGTACCCCATGCCCTTCAAATGCTGGCGCGCCGTGGAGACGCCGGAATTCACGCATTTCTTTCCCGTCCACCTTTAGAGTATTTCTAGTACCTATGTTTGCTGGTACGAACGATGTTGCCATAAACAGCCTTGTACCTCTGACGTTTAAAAACTCCTACGACGGACCCAGGAAGACAGAAGCTGACGCGTTTTCAGGGCTGACAGATATCGCATGACCGAGCACGGATGCCTACAGTTCAGTGGCCGCTCTAAGGGAGGAAACGAATCATCGTTGGCCTAAAGAGTCGCAGTCAGTCCTTGTAATCGATTAAAAAGACCGTCGCAGAATGAGATTCGATTTCTCTCGCTGGATGACCCTTTGGGAATGTTTCAGCGATTTTCCTACACTTTCTTCCATTCGCGACGTTTAAGCCAGCAGTGCCGAAATGAAGGAAAAAAGGGAAAACCCCGACGGAGGGACAGGGCAGAGGGCAGAGGTGCCGGGAGAAGGCGCGTCCGCAAGCCCAGGAGCGAGGCCCTGACCGTCCCGCCCCTGACCGTCCCGCCCCTGGCCCGCAGGCGCCGCCAGCCCGGCCCGCACCTCGGCTTGGGACTTGCAGCCTTCGGAGGGCCACACGCGGAGTCTCGCTGTGTGAGCCGCCCTGTCTGTGGCGCTTGCTTGGGGCAGCCCTGGGAAGCTGACATAATCGTCATTTGTAGTTTTAATCTGCTGCATGTTGGTTAATCAAAGTCTTTCATTCCTGATCCTTCGTCGCTGCTGGACTGTGAAGGTTTGGCTAAAATTTTGTTATTTGATCAGTTTTAACAACGCATGATCGTCTGTGAACCCATCTTCCAAAACGAAAACAAGACTGGGGGACAGCTCGCATCTGCTCCTACGTCCCCCTCACCGTCACCCACGTCCCCCCACCCATCAGCCTGAACCCTGAATGCATCACTTCCTCGCCGTTCTTTGTACAGTTCCGTTGCGTTCCTACACCGCGCACACACACAAATTTTTTTTTTAGTTGCTTTAAACTGTGTGAAGGGCATTGCCTGGTGTATAAGCTTTGGGACTTGCTTTTTTACCGACTGTCTTCTTGCTGAGCCCCAGCCATCTCCTTGCCGTGCTTTGTTATGCGATTTTGCTGTTTTGGAATGAACGGGTCTGATGTCACCGCGGCTCTTTAGAAACGTGCTCACACACCAGTCTCACTTCCCTGTGGCTGCACTATTTTAGCTTAAAGGCCGGACGGAGACTCTGAGTTTCGGGAGGAGGAGTCTCTCGCTCACAGGCCACGAGGATGTTGGGGTGACAGCTGCAGGGAACTCCCAGCCTCGTTTTTCGTCATATCCTTGTTCATCGTGATGCTCAGAAGCCACGAGGACCTGCTTCTTAACATGTAGCACAGCCTTTGGTCACCAACCGAGAGGACAGAATAGTTTGGTGACTCACGTTGCCTAGATTTCCAAGGGTGAGTAAAGGGAAATGTTAAAATGAGTCAGAATTTACCCAATGGGTTTGAGTAAATAACCCAAAAATAGTCTTTTCCCGTCTTGGTTCCTGAATGGGGCGGCGTGGCCATCCCTCCCTTGGGGACGGAGAGCGGTTTGGTGGGGACGGGTGCTCGGACAGGCAGAAGGCCCAGGGCTGGCAGGCCACCAGCCTGCCGTCCTCTTACTTAGTGGCCTTGGGTGGGTCCCTGAGCGAGATGGCACTTAGCGATACCTTCTAATTCTAAGATCGGAGGCCACGCTGCCCGTCTTGGCTATGCATACGACACAACGCGTTCCTAGTTCTTAGTGTCTAAGTAGGGCCTACGGAACCGGGGGAACAGGGATGGGTGGCCAGGACGTCTGCCCCTCAGGCCAGAGACCGAAGCCGCCTCGGCAGCTCGGGGAGCGAGGGCCTTCGGGATGCGGGGCGGGGGGGGGGGGTTGCGGTTCGCGCCCCACATCCTTCCACTCTTCCCGCGTCTCCGGGAACCGCAGGTCCCTGTTTGTCCTCTGAGGCTTTCCGAAAGGCTCCTACGTACAGGGCATCATCGGAGGCAGAAACCCCGGAGCTGCAGATGGAAGGGGGAGGAAGGACGGAGAGAGGAAGTCTAACCAGTGCGGACGTGAAGATAAAGCGACCTTTGCACCGTAAATGAGGGAGTTGGCAGAAATGCATGATTATGCAGCTGGGGCATCGGACGTTTTTTTCAATCGATTAATCCCATTTATGCTGGGGAAAGTATTCCATGACGTCAAAGGATTTGTTTGTTTGCTAATCTGCTTCAGACTCCAGAGGCCTCGTTTCCAAATAAGCGAGCGGGTGGAGAAGGAAATGGTCGAGAGAGTTCGCATTCTCGTTTCTGCTGTGAGTGTCCTTAACCCGACGCCTCAGGAGGAAACACCATGTTCTAGACGCACGAGGAAGAACATCTTACTGCTGCTCCTCAGACTTAGGCTTTTAAGCACTGTTTGAGAGAGAAGCGAGTGAAAAACTTACTTAGGTTTTTCTGACAAGCTTTCATCTCCATCACTACACCTGTGGGTAGTGACCACCGATAATTCTTTTAGTTTAGAGCAGCCTCCTTTCTTCCAATTTTTAACACCCCCCCCCCAAACCCCAAATGCAAACAAACATTCGCTCAGCCTTTTTCCTCCTGGAGGGACTGCACAGTGTGACGGCCAAACACCTCCTAATCTCTTTCTCAAAGCCTCTAACCTGCTTTTGGGGGAAAGCAGGCACCTTGACAATGCCGAGAAAACATAATCCTGTGCTGACAATAGCATCTCAGATGGGCCATTCCATTACTCGGCAGCCAAGCATTTGTATTAAAAGACAGTTAAGCTTTTTCCAGTGAGGCATTTCCTTCCTTACCTCCCTCACAGAAAGTTCTGCTTTATTTTTAGCAATATCCTGCCCCTGGCATTGTGTCTCGCACATAATCCCTTCACAATGACGCTGGGCTCTCGGTGGCACCGGTGGCACCTTCTCTCCGCTCGGCTCCAAGGCCTTTGCAAACGTTAATTAGTTCTCAGCGCGCCCCCACGGGAGGGCCGAGTCTTCCATCGCAATGGCCGTGTTATTACCCACATTTTGCGAGTCTGCCACAATTCTTTGGCCTTCTTCCGCAGTGCGCTTTCTAATGCGATTCCCCTCCGGTCCGGCCGGCTAAGCAATGGTAAAGGAACAGAGCGGCCACACGAGCAAGAAGGATGTGCACGGTGGCGGCAGCATGCGGTGGGGACTGCAGGGACCCTGTTCTTCCCACACGGGGGCGGGGGGAGGGGGAGCGGGGAGACGGGCAGGGGGACCCTCTCACGGAGAGCAGAGGGGACACCTGACTGTCCCTGTGAAGACTGGCGACCGGTGGCCCGTGGCCCGGTCCCTGTGCTTCGCAGCTCCCTGCGGGGCGGGCGGGCTCTGTGGTGACCTGTAAGCCAGCCTAGAGGCTGAAGTACAAGGTGCCCCAGAAGCCACTGGAAGAGCCCTTCCTGCTCTCTGGGTTAGTGCGACGTGGCTGTGTTTAAACTTCGCAGTCACCATTTTTCAGGTTCACCCACTTATCGTGAGAAAACCTCCCCCAAATCTCAACATGTTACAAATGTTGGGGCCTTTGCGACCTACATTTTAATGTGTGTCAGTATTTCTACACCTACTGGAAGGGTCCCCCAACTCCCAGCTTTCAGTAGATATTTTATTACTAAGCGGGAGCTACACGGAAGAACGAAGAGGCGAACTGCTTTAAAGGGGACGAGAGACTAGATTTCTGTTCCTCAGAAAGCTGGGGGAGCAGGTAAAATGGCTGTTGTCCTTTCAGGCAAAGGGCGCTCAACTCACTCGCTCAGCCACTTGCCTCGAGATTCCTGCAGAATTCCTGGCGAGAACTTGTATGGAGGGGGCAAAGCACAGGCCACGGAAATGTCTTTGTGGAAATAGGCGAATAAAAAAAGGTGTTCTCTCTATTTTTTAATTTGGCACAGAAGCCACATGATTTTGCTTCACTTTCCTTACAGTGGAAATTGGGGATAAAATCTGGACTCGTTTTAGGCTTTTACATACAAATAAAATTAAGGAAAAGATAAAAATGATATAAATTGAAAATCAAATGTAAGAATTTGATGGGTGATGGGAAGTCTCTGTGTTCTGATTTCCTGACCGCTGACCTCAGCGGCCCTCAGTGTTACCTGCCATCTTAATACACGTTCGGGGGCCATTTCCTCCCTCCAAAGCCTCCTCCTCCATCCCCCTACTCAGCTGAGACCACAGCTTCCTATTTCGTTGAGAAGAGTCCTACGTTTCCACGGAATCTTTCCGCCAGGGCCTGTACCATCCACCTTAGTTCTTGCTGTGACCACAGAGAAGCTCTGTGCACTCCTGGCCAAGACCATGTGGCCGCAGGCTCTGCCACTTGTAGGTCTGCTGGATCTATGCTGAGTTTTACGTCTGTATTATGTCAGGGATGCTCTGGCACCTCAACCTTATTAAACATAGGCCTGCGTTCAGACCATTTCAGACAACCAACCACGTAGGAAATTTCATGTAAATACCAAACTGATGATGGAAAGGGGGGAGGGAGGGAGAAGGAGGGAGAGAGAATAGAGATACTTTTGGCCACAAGCATTCCAAAAGATTAGACATGAGAGAAGCTCTGCAGACCATCGAAGCGGGAACGTCGCTGGCTTTCCACTGCAAAGTGGACAAAAATCTAAACTTCCCACGTTTGGCAAATGTAGGAGGTATTGTTTGGGAATGGTGGGAAAAAAGTTACATAATTATGGCGGGACTAGATTATATACCTCGCTTCCAAATCTAAATATTGTCGAGTTTATTTTTATTTACTTATGTCATGAGAAACTCCAGAAAAGATGTGGACCACGAACATTTTAAAGACAATATTTGAACAACTGCAATAGTTCAGGAAATTCAGGAAACAAAGTACCTTCCTACATGCACATGTCACGACGTGTCTTGCGAGAACACGGTAGAATCCCTTTCCTTGCCTCTTCCGGCTTTCGAAGGCAGCCCGTGTCCTTGGCTCGTGGCTTCTTCCTCCACCTTTGAGGCAAATAGTGGAGCATCTGCAAATCTGTCACCTCCCCTCTGATCGATCGTCTTGCATTCTACTTGCCCTCGCGATTACATTAAGGAAATCCAGCGTACTCTCAAGATCCAAAATCACAACGGCAAAGTCCCTTTTGTCATATAAGGTTAACATTCTAAATTCAGTTTCTAGGGATTAGAACATGCACATCCGTGTGTGTGTGTGTGTGTGTGTGTGTGTGTGTGTGTGTGTTTTGTCCGCCACAAAAAGGATTAATTTGATTTGGATTTTGTTCTCCAAAGAGCGGGCTGTTGGATGAATCATTTCTGTTGGTTTTTTGTTCATTTCAGCTTTTACTTTTATATTTTCTTTAAGTCAACTTTTGGAGTTCTTTACAAGAATTTTTTGAGAAGAATCCTTAATTTGGTTAATCTTCTTCAATTAATAGAAGTGTTTAGGTCTATAAATTATCCTCTGTGTAGCGTTAATTGTGTCCCATATATTTTGATATATAGCATTTTCATTATTGTCCAGATATTTTACTATTTTGATTTTGATTCCTCTTTGACCAAAGAATTATTTCAAAATGAATTCTGAACTTCGAAGGAGTTGGTTTTTTGTTGTTACTGCTGTTTCTACATTTCTTATTTTTAGTTTTATTACACGGTGTTTATACAGCAGATTCTGCATCACTTCTTTTGCAAGTATGCTGTGGTCGTGTGTGTGCGCACACACACCCCGTTATGCAATTATATAGTTTATATAATGAGCATGAAACAACTAACTCTGCATTGTTTGCAGAATTTAAGCATATCTGTTATAAGTGATTTGTTCCATTGCATGAATGTACCATATTTATTTAAGTAGATATTGATATTTGAATTGTTCTCTTTTGCTTTTACAGCAGATGAGGCTGTAACGAATATTTAGCATCATACGGTAAATGCTATATACCATTTGGTGCCTGCGGGAGTGTATCTGCAGAATAAATTATAAATAAATCCCTTTCCTCGGCTGCTCCCTTTGACTTAGTCAATTGTTTTACCATCTCCTGAGTCACATTGTCTGTGTTTTCTTAACGTTTTTTGAGACTTCAAAGCAGTTGGATTCTAAAATTCTCTTTTCTCAGAAAACGTCCCTCTTAACGTGCTCCAGCGTCACCTTCTGGGTTCAGAGCTTCGTGTCTCCCAGCCTTTCCCCGGGTTTTGAGCACAGCTCCCCTAATGCTGTTCCTACCTCGGACATTTCAGTTCGTGGTCATTCTTGGTCCCCAGTGATCTGTGCTCCACGCCCTGGGCTGGCCTCTCTATTTAACTGCCAACATTGTCATTTCTGTTGATGATTATGTTAGTGCAAATCACATTTTAATTGCTGCGGGCTTAGGATAAATATCTGAACATATTACGTGTTAGGTCCCTTTTCATATAACTGTATCTGACTAATTTTTTTAATACATATGTTTTCTACACTTTTGATGTTTCTGAAATCAGGATGTAATCAATCAAAATCATAGTACCTTGTTTCCCCCCCAAAAAGATGTTTTAAAATTAATAGTCTTACCATTGATGGCTTCTTAAAACCAAGCCAATAAGGTATTTCCTATTGTATCATATGTACTTTCAAGCAGAGCATATGTTTAACTTCCTGGATTCTTTTTAAGTTGGTCCAAAATGTGCTGTATCTGATAGACAGCCTTTGACATATTTACCCTGGGGTTTATTTGTTCCCTAATTTCGGCATAAACTTGACTTTTCTATTTTTCTTTCACTTCCTTGGGTTTTGTGGTGTGTGGTGTGTGTGACATTATAACCATCTTTCCAGAAGTGTTTATCATTAAGTTTTAAAAGAGGAATCTGCAAGTTGCCCAATGATTTCGTAAGCTACTTAAGACCCTGTAACGTATTTCTTCCTGCTTAAATTTGCTGGATTAAATCTGTTCCCCCGAAGATACAGGCTCTGGGGATATACTTGACAGAGACATTAGGTAAAATGCCTCCCCACACATACGACTGTCGTCATGAAAACAGAAGGGCGGAAAGCAAATGAATGTGGACCTTTAGAACTTCTACGTGGACCATTATTTGGGAACTAACTGTTAATTCGATCTATAGAAAATTTCAAAAGGTGCTTTGGTGTGTGCTCCTCCTTCAAGGTAGGGAGGGCTCAGGCAAATATGACAAAATGAGCCAAGACTTAACAACCTCACATTTCGGAATTTAAGTAACAGGCCAGGGAAATCGCTGTGTTCTAGCTCCATAGTCACTCTGCTGTAGTCTTCTCCTGATTAAGATAAACATATACTCAAGTCTGGTTTTCCTATAAATCCAATAATTATTTTTCCAAAATGGAAAACCGATACGGTATTTTAGCAATCTGTTTTAAACATTAGAAATAACACAAAACTAAACATTTTTCAAGCTAAGTTAGGGCGGTCAGTATTAAGCTTATAGAATACACTTTCTTGGTCATGAAGAAGTAAACGTTAGAAGCCACTCTTTTAAGTTTTGTTGTTAGAAACGTTAATTTCACTACTCAAACTAAAGTCTCTTAGAACACTGGAAAAAAAAAAAGTCAATGTGAAAATCCCCCAAGCCCTGAGAATAACTTACACCAAAGACAAACTTTGACCAAACAGATGCCGAAAAAGCGTTTTCTTCCCTCGAACATAAAATATCCATGAATTACACTGTGTATCCCATCAAAAACAAACTCAAACGATAAGATCAGACACTATTTTAAATCCATAAACATGAGACTCTGGAATCAGAAAGTAAAACCCTCATGTAGATGAAGGTGGGGTGACCTGTTATTAGTGACATCTTGTGACTCAGAGTTTTGGTGGTATTGTCGTAAAAAGGGCACCGATTTCAAATAAAGGAGTATCACTGCCTTTCAATGGCAATAATTAGCTCTCTAAAGATATAAAAAATAATCGGTTTGTAACAGACTAAAGGTGTAGCGTTCATCTTTTAAAGTTCTCAGCTTCCAACTCCATGTGATCACAGTGCTGTGGACACAGATGTCGGACACCAATTTCCTTTCTCCCGCCCCTCTGCAAGACATCGACCACCAAGACACTAACGTTCACCCAAGCATTTTTCTCAACTTGTTCTTTGGGTTCTAAAAGCCTGATCTCTTATTTGCTTTCCTACATCTTATTCCCGATTTTGCAGACACACGGGGTTGTGACCCTGCAGGCTGCATCGGAAGTCAACAGCGTTTGGCTGAGCGACATTGATGTCGGTTAGAACGCAGAACACGACTGCAGATGCGTTTCACCCCTGCACTATGACATGTCAGTTTAAGGCCCATCTTTCAGAAATTATCGTGAAATACTGAGGCATACGGAAAGCATGGGCTATGTTACAATCGACACTTGCATCCCCATCACCCAGCTTGAGATATGAAACGTGTCACCGTTTCTTCCCCCAGGAAATTCCTCCCCAGTATTTGGTGGTTTTCATTTCCATTCATGTTGTCAACCACATATATTATTTTGCGTGCCTTAAATGTCAAATATTGTAAGCATTCTCCTGACATGTTCTTTTCGTTCTTGATATTCATCCATTTTCCGTGTCGCTGTTTCTCGCTGTCCTTAGTATCGTGTTGTATGAGCATCCCATAGAGATCCACTCTCTTCCTGATGGAGGTTCAGGTTGTTTCCTGTTTGCTACTACTGATGACATGGTGCCATGACCTTAGTCATGAACTCATCGAGCACAGCTTGCTCCGAGACATTCATTGATGAGAACTCGTGGGCTGCAGGGCCTTCGACATGAGATATGCTAGCTGCTTTCCAAAGCGGCCGTACCATCTCTATGCCACATCCTTTGGGATTATAAGGTCCAGGCTTATAATCCAGCTGCTGGAATCCTCAGTGGCCAGGCTGAGGGTCTATTCCTCCAACCAGACACCCAGAGAGGGTTCTAGCTGGATCCCATGCTTTCATGTTAATTTCTAGGTTTCGAGCTTCTGTATCAGAGAAGTCAAGTGAAGTCAAACCCCAAAGCCACGGTCAGCTGAGCTCATATGTTTTTTTCGTTTTTAATCCAAAGCACAGACCAAATCAAGAAAGGCTCCCTGTGGCCTCCCCGTGGTGTCCCCGGCCGGCAGGATTTCGTTTCCAGTCTGCTCCTCCCCCAGCACGAGGCTGTCATAACACTGTGGGCATGTGGGCCGAACGATCTGAGCATCTAAACTCCTTGCTGGCCGGGATCGCCACCCTCCTCCCCACCAGCCAGGCTGTGGCCCGTGAGCCTGTGTCAGTGCTAGCTTACTGAGCTGGTTTTTATCTTATTGGTGATGGGATTTCTTTGATTTTCCTTTTTAGGCCTTCAGGGAAATTTTTAAATTTTCCTCTGCCCTCAGCACTTACAGGGAAGAAGTCTTGGTCCTCTCCTAATTAAAAGGAAAATGGGAAGCCCCAAAGAAATTCTGGGGTTCTATTTATTTCAGCATGTAAGCTTTGTTTTCTAACTGGCCGAGTCCAACGAGACTTCTCGAGATGAACGTGCTGAGCCGTCCATTCTGCTCAACGCGGCTGATGTGTCTGATGAACTGAATGTTTAATATTTTAATTAGTTAACATTTAAGCAGTCGCATGTGACTCGTGCCTACTGTATTTGATTGCACCGACCTAAGTAACATTCACCCCTCGAGTGGCTTCGTGCACTAAGAAACCAGCGCGGTCCGGGAGAAAAAGCCTGGTGAGTCTACTCCTGACAGTCGAAGGATGACAGGCGCGAGCCGCGACTTCAGAGCGGCTGCCACCACGAGCGCGTCAGCCCCTCGTCTCCATCACCAGGCGTTTCTTGCCTGGCTTGTCCTTCTGGGCATTTTCAAAGACTGATGGTGACAGAGTTTAAGCGCACATTCTTCCCACCGCCTGGAAGTCCGGGAACCCATGGCCGATAGCCTCCCCAAGGACACTTAACGCAGTTTCGAAGTGTCAGGGAAGCCCAAGCATAACTAACTGGCTGCATAACCACGCACGGCTAGAATGCAAGATGAGACACTGTGATCGAGTACAACTCGGTTTATCTTTTCACTGATAATGTTTATTGGTAACCTGAAAACGTGTACAAGTTAAAACACGAATGCGCCATATGATTTACTTCCAGCATTTTATGAAAAAAAAAAACCAAACAAACCCAAGTTTACTGTTCTAGGCCTGGACTGGGTGTAGATTTCCAATTTTTTAAACTTTCAAAGGGCATGCCAGTGTATGAAATAACTCTTCTTTTTTGAATTGCCATAAGTAAAGGTTAAGAAGGCTAAAGCAAAAATGTGGGTATGAATTATAATGAGAACAAATGCGTGTCTGGAAACAAGGCCACATAAGTCTGGCCGGCGCCCTTGGCCATTTCAAGGTTTAGCTTTCAAAACAAAGTGTTAGTAACTACTTCCCGCCGTGCTGTCATCCACACCCACGTGTCCTCGTGTAAGGTGGATGCCCGAGGTTTGGCATTTCCGAGTGCACCGAAATGGGTGCTGGCGTAAGGAAAACATTTCCTGGGATGAATGAACCGGGTCAAAAATGAAAAGGCTGGAAGTTTGCATTTGACCTCAGCACACATCTCCAGGTAAAACTGACTAAAAGCCCCGTCCAGAAGTCTTCGTGGATATTTTCATTGTATCCGTGTATTTTAAATGTCTACGAGAACTGAAGCCTCTTAATTCCCGTCAACATATTTCAGACATTTTGCTTAAGGATTTCTCTTTTGACACTCTCAAGACAAAATTTAAATGCAAAACAAGTTTTCCCTAGAAAGCATTTTTAGTGCAATGAATGTGCACGTTTGAATTTTCAGAGCGTATGGAGCCCACTCTTCTCTTGATAATCTTCATAGAAGCGTCTCAGTGACTCAGGAATTCTGGGTGTCACAGTGCTCAAGGACTGAGTAAAATGTCTTCTCATGATGCAGTTGGCTTGAATGTCTTCCTCCAGGGCCAGAAGAGCGGCCTCTCTGCAGACAGCTATGATCTGATGGGAGACAGAAAACAATCGATGATGTTTTTGCACCTTGCTAAACTCTACCTGCAAGAGTTATTCCACTTAAATTTTCAAAAGGATAAGAAGTAATCACTGTCATCCCCAAAGCACACACTGAGTACGCAGAAGCGGGAGCAGTGAGATTTATTTACAACCGCTGAGGGTGGAGCAGATGCGCAGGAGGCAAAGCTGTGGGTGCGCAGTGCGGTGGGGGCAGGGCAGGGGGACCAGGTGATGGGGGTTCGCTGCGGCAGAGCGACAGCGACTCCGGCCGCTCGGCACACCCCTCCCAGCACAGAATTCCACATCCCTTTCAAACTCTGCTGTACCTCCTACACGTAAAAGCATTTCTTTCTGTGCACCTCTTTAATTAGTCCTTAAATTGGGGGACTATCAGATCGAGCTGTCTCTTTTCTGGGGGGCTGCGCTAGAACAGAGCCGTGAACGCTGTTGACTCGGCAGGGGGAGCAGAGAGGAAGGGAGAGCGCGGCGGGGATGGCAGGCGGGAGGCCGGACGGGTGGCAGGTTCAAGTCTTGAAGCCCGAAATGTGTTTTGAAGCTCCCTGGACTGCAGGCGGCGGAAGCGGGCCGATGCCGGCGTCATTCTAAAGACACATGTCCGTGGTGAAAAGAGCTCGTGGGGTGAAAGGCGATATTGTGATTTTCGGGGCAACAGGGAAAACAGTGATTGATGCTGCCCGCGCCCTGGCAGCGGTAAATGAAAGCGCCGGCTGAAGCGCGTCTGTCCAGCCATTCAGCATATTTTCTCTGTTTGTTCACTTACTGAAAAGAGTCCCTCTGCTTACGCCGGGCTAATGGCTGCCAAGCAGTTCAGTAGCTTTTTAGGGGATTTAGCAGCACGTTTAGGGAGCTTTCAAAAAAAACATGCATAGATTTAGACGGCTTTGTCAAATCACGACAATGTAACCCTTGGTTCTGGGCTGCGCTAATGAGCGCCCAGGGCGACCATCGCGGTCATGCATGTTAATGCTTTTCCCCAAAGGTGGCTACCACTCGAAGGCAGAAACAAAACTTCGGGGATTAGCAAAACGGCTTCATCGCACTCTCTGGTGCAGAGAGAGTTATTCTGAAGACAAGATGCGATCATTAATAAGCACGGTAAAGCGCGTGAAATGCCCGGCCCGGTCAACTGGTGACCCCAGGATCGTCTGTGTTCTACAGTGACCCTGGGGACCCCCGAGGCTGAGGCGAAGGGCCGAATGGGGACGCTCAGCCCCTCCTCCCTCCCATCGGCCACGGCTTCAAACTGTCGCACAGAGGACGGGCGTGGGAGGCTAGGAAGTCTGGGGCAGACTCCGAAGGGGCGGTGAGGGCGCTCTGGCTCCCTCCGCGGGCTCAGGGGCGCAGGGCGGTCACCACGGGGCCAGGGCCGAGTCCCGCACATTCTGTCACTGAGCCGTACCTCCCTCCTGGCACCAGCGCGTCACGGCTGTGAACAGAGTCCTTGCCATGTGGGCCAGTGCCGCCCGGTCTGCTACGACGCAGTGACAGGCTGACGGGTCTGTGCGATGTATGACAGGGACCCGCACATGCAGTGGCCAGCTGGGCTGCCGAAGGGGGCGGGGGCGCGGGCGGCTGGGTTGGTTGAGAAAAGCAGAGGTGAGCGCGAGGCCGCCAGGAGCCTCTCCCAGCTCCCGGTCCCACAGGGCTGGATGGCAGGCGGTGACATTGCCGCGGGGGCAGGGGCGTGACCCGCCGGCCCAGCAGGTTTCGTCTCTCAACGCACTGTCACCAGACCGGGAGGAGGAGGAACGACTGTGCTGCTGTCATCGCCGGGACCTCCGGCAGACTGGCATGGCACGGGAGGGAAGTGGAGGTCGTGGGGAGTGACAAGCCACTGAGGCCTCAGAGGCTGTCCTTGGGCTCAGCTCCCCTGAGCAATTCCTTTCTGCAGGTCAACTTTTCTTCCTTCATATCTGCATCTAGAGAGTTTTCTCTAAGCTATAAATGGCGTTTTGCCCTCTGTGGTGGCTTCCATGGCTGCGACAGAGGGGGCATTGGTGAGACGTCAGAACAGTCACAGCCACCTAAAAGCTGGATGTTGGTAGCCTGGGGCCTCTCGTATACGTTGACATTTGCCCGTAATTCCCCGACTATGCTTAGTACCGGCCTGCGCCTGAATGGACAATTCCACCCGATGTGGAGAACTATGAACTTGTGGGATACAGAACACCTGGACGGCTCTGGCTGGCGCACTGAGAAATGTTCGCATTGGACAGAGACGGCCTTTAGAAGCGCCGAGAACGAAGACAAGGGCGAGTCGGCTGAGTACTGGCACTCCAGGGCCCCGGTGAAGGCGGCTTCCTGTGTCCGCAGCTCTGCACCTCTAGGGTGGCAGAAGCGCTGCCTGAGCCCAGCTCTTGCCTCGATACACGTCATCCTGTTTCTTTTTAGTTACAAAGACGCCCTGAAGAACCAGTCGAGTAGACGATCCTTCCTCCTACTTTGTTTACTTATCGTATTTGCTTGAAAACATACGACCAGTAACTGAGAGAGGAGACACTACTACTGACTGATTGACCAGCCACTCGTCCCCGCGTCCGTGGCTACTGACCAGCCACTCTGTGCAACTAGGTGAGGCCAGGTGCAGGACCCAGCGACGGCCAACACTCGTGTCCACCTTGTGGTGCTCCCACGCCAGGAGGGAGGGACGGCGGCTAAGGCCGAGTGTGGCACGGTATCAGAGGGACTCTGAGCGGTGCGAAAGGACAGGCTGTGGCGTGGAGAGAAGGAAGAATTAGTTCCCTGACCGAAGAGGGAAGGACAGAACGTAGATATGCGTGCGGGAAAGGACAGGGTACCTGAGCAGAAGGAACGGAGTGATTCCAGGGATTATACAGAGCTCGCCTCAGTAGCCAAAACTAGAAATTGAAAAGAAGAAGATAATTCTATCACTTAAACGTCACTAAAAATAACAGCAAAAGAGGTACCGATAGTTTTCCGCAGTCATGTGGACCACGATGGCGGGGAGGGCTAGTCGATGACAGTCGTCTCCCAAGCTCCAAACTCAATTCACAAGCAGCTGATGCATCAGCAGCTGACAGAACACAATTCTTAAAAGTTCCTTTGTCTTCATTTTCCCTCATGAAAGGCTTCTTAGTTCAAATTCCAAAGGGAAAAGCATTCATTGCATTACCGGTTCTTCGCTCCTGACCCAAAGATGATGACAGGTGTGAAAACAGAAAGATTCTCAGGAGGCCCGACTCCCGATGGCCAGTCTGTTTGCACTGGGGTCGCACAGTCTGGTGTGCGTCCCAAGGCGCCGCGTTTCCTAAGAAAAGTGCAGCTCTCTGCTGTCCCTGTGGCCCGCCCGCCAGCATCCCTTGCGAGATACACTGTCATTAGAGGCAAGTATTTCTGATCGAATAAGGGTACATACTCTGCTTCCCACTATGCACGCTGGAACTCTGAAGGTTTTGTGCAGCCTGGCAGTGACGATCTGCCTAGTTTTCTTTAACCTGGTGTTGCCCACAGACGCCCCTCTTCGCCGTTTTTGGCAGGACACCTATAAATGGCCATCTTGAGGGCTGCTGGGGACCCTCAGCACACTCTCTGGAAGGTGCGAACCCACACCAAAAACCTCGATCGAGACACGAGGTGGCCTATCTTGTTTCCTTTGCCCCCCCTATTCCAGAACAGAGAGAAAAGGGAACGGGCCGAGTGGGCTGAGCAGGAGACCGGAGGCTCGGGCTGCTTACAGGGGTCAAAGGGCAGCAGCGGCGCACACCTGTGCTTGGCGGCGTGAACAGCTGATACACACTTGCTGAATTGAACTGAACGGTTCCTTAACTATAAACGAGTTCGCAAAAAATGCACGTTATACGCATTTTCCTCATATTCGGCTGATGCCCTGGAATATTTTCACTTAACCCAGACTTTGTCAGTTATACTGAAGCATCTGGAATGATAAAGTCAGTAACAAAAACTGCTTAACAGTTTCGGTCTGGGCACGATTTTGAATCCAGTCCGTTCCTTAGAAGTAATGAAAATAAGAACTTTTAGCAGGAATACAAGTAGGCTGGTGTTATTTTGAGGGATGTTTCTTTAGGTTACAAAATTTTTTACTCAGGGTCATGAACATTTTTTGCTCTGTTGTCCCGGGGGAAAAAAACTACACTGTAACTGAGAAAGATTCCTGAAAACTTCCCAACAATGCAGTAATAGATACTGGTGTAGAGGACGGAGGCGGAAGCTTTGTGCAAACGGTGATCTTTCGCCTTACGTGATGACAGTAATCTGGCATCGATTAATGGCGGAGGGATTATTTTTCTGAATTGAGCACTGGAAAGGTGAGGTCTTCTCGTAAACCTGCCAATACATCTCTCTACTTGGGAGTGAATACCACAGACACTGAGAAAAGGGCCTTCTACTTAAACCAGGGCCTTCTGAGCGCTCTCTAAAGCGTGCAGGAACTCTCAGGACCTCAGTGTACGTATCTGTATCTCTGCGGTGCACACGGGGACAGGATGGCACAGCATCCTGCTAGAATCACATTAAAAACAGACGGCGTCGGGGCTCCTCTGGAGATGGGGCAATGCGTCCCACGAGGACACAGAAGAACCTTGCTGAGAAGACGTGCAGATGACCAAAGTCGAACCACAAACTGTCTGGAATGCTACACGGACCCGTTCGGAAAGAGAACTCTGGCACCTGAGAACCTCAGCTCCTTGCAGGACAAGGGTTCGGGAGCCCTTTCCCTGACCCCCTTCCCCATCTTGTCCTCTTCCTCCACAGGCTGTAGAGGCAAAACGTTCTGCCTGACTCTGTAAAGCTGAGTGTGTATTCTGTGCTCTTTTCCAGTTTTGTCTAACAAATTGACATCCGAAACTTTTAAAAAATATATATTCCTTGCTGCAAAGGTGAAAATATCCGGGGAAATGACAGAAGGTGACAGAAGACCAGAAGAGCAGGCTCGAGGTCTCGCTGTCAGAGGCAGACGAAAGACATGCTGTTTCCGTGGGCATGGCACCCGTTTATTTGGTGCCAATGTGTCACGAATTCCCTTTCCATTTGCTCAGCAGTAATAACAGATCGGGTATCTGAAAAATGAACAGGCCGGAACTCTCTATGTGAAAGGTTTAGGCACATTTGAGGTAAGTTCCTACAAGGCAGGAAAAGATTTTTCATGAAAATGTTTAGAAATCCTCCAAACAGAGTCACCAAAGGAAAGAGTCAGTGATCGCTTTCAAATGCAGGAGAAAGTTAAGTGGGCACGGAAGGCACTGGAGACAGAGGAGGAATTTGCAGGCCCTGGTGGCCCCTGAAAAAGCGGAGCCTGCGGAACAATGCGCAGCCTGGGCTTGGGGACAACGGCCCTTGGGAGGGGCGTGGGGCAGCGACTTCCCAGGAGGAGCAGGCTCTTGACCATTGAACCTTGGGAAATCTAATTACCTCACTTTAAATGCGAAAGGGCAAAAGAGGCAATTGTGCCGATTCTGAATGGCCGAAGAGGAACAATGTCTTAGTTCACTGTGGGGGAAAAAAAAAAAACAAAAATCTCTACACACAGCCCAGGTCTTCCCCGTCCAGGGGACAAGAGGAGTTGACACAGGTGGGGCAGCTCAGTGGGGCAGCTCAGTAGGACAGAAGCGGGCGACCGCCCAAAAGAAAACCTGCGGGCAGTGATCATTTTTTAAAACCAGAAAGGATGAAGACCAGCAGTCAAGGCCAAAGCTGTTTACCGAATACTGATCGACAGGCCGGCCCCCCACCCCTGTGGGGGGCGGGGTCTGGGGTGTCCAGCCCGGGATCCTCCGTGTCATCGTGGGGCGCCCTCCCCTGCGCTGAGCGCGCGGCCCCAGATGGGGGCGGGGATGGGGAGGGGAGGAAGAGGAAGGGCTGGCGTCCTGGGGGCCGCCGAGCCCACCGGCGGCCGGGCTGCCCGCGCCCCTGCTGCTGGCGGAAGAAAGCGCCGTCCGGCCAGGCCCACATGCGCTTCTCAGCTCCTTTGAATTTCAAGTGCACTAAAAGCTTTAAAGAAGCCACCAAAAGGAACGGCTGAGGGCCTGACAAAGTCTTAGGTGCTTGCGAGGCAGGGCTTTGTTAACGGCGGCTGGCGCCTGGACACCTGTGACTGCAGCTGGCGCTGACGTCGTGTGCCGCCCTCCCCGGCTCGCCCCGCTTTCACTGCCCCAGGCCGGACCTGCCCCCACCCCCGCCCCCACCCCCAGTGGCGGGGATCAGCCCCGTGAGCGCGCCCCGCTGTTTGCTAACGGCCCGCACTGCAGGTGCTTCCAGGAGGCAGCGACCTGGGACATTACGGCCCCGGGGACTGTTCTCCGGCCCCACAGAGCCCTGCTCCACGCTGGCTGAGTAGCCGGGCACCAAGGATGTGACCGACGGCAGCGCAGCAGGCTCCGGCCACAGGGCAGCAGACGTCACAGGCGCGGACGCCACGGTGCCCCAAGCTGCCAGGGAAGCAGCTCCAAGAGAAAGACGCCGGAGAAGCCAACGGCCCTTATTTAAAGTCCTTTAGAACGCCACCTCACCGTGAGGATTCGGGAGGGCAAATTTCAAATTTAAGAAAGCACCGAGTATTGCTCTTGGGTTACTCAGGTTCCTTGGATCGTCCGCCACTAAGCTTTATGATGATGAACAACCCGGGATTCTGTTAAAGTCACACCATCTAGAATGCCATGCCTAGCACTGACTCAAAAGAAAGTAAGAATTTCTGTAAAGACACATTCAAACCCTAATGACATTAAAGAGGGGGAAAAACTCCTGGTTGGTAATTTAGTTACTTAAATATATAATATATATTTTTACATATAGCTGAAGAATATGCACATCTTGTGCACAGCCTTTCGTTACCTGCATAAAGAAACCCGTAATAGTTTTTGCTTTTTTAAAATCCACAAATGAGTCGATCATTCCACAGAGCTCTGGGGCTGAAAAGATGTGGAGTGTTTATTCTTATTTTTTCTGCAGCCATCTGCACCTGTGGGAATTTCAAATGTTTCTAACCACAATAAGATAGAACGGAATACTTTTAGTTTTGAAAAGACAACACCGACTGGCTCCGGAACGGGGAGGATGGGAGCCCGCGGCCGGGAAGGAGAGGGACGAGAGAGAGGGCGATCGGATGCTGGGGCCCCCTCCAGCCACTCATTCATCAATCCGTATGCGCACCCACTCATTCATTCATCAATCCGTATGCGCACCCACTCATTCATTCATCAATCCGTATGCGCACCCACTCATTCATTCATCAATCCGTATGCGCACCCACTCATTCATTCATCAATCCGTATGCGCACCCACTCATTCATTCATCAATCCGTATGCGCACCCACTCATTCATTCATCAATCCGTATGCGCACCCACTCATTCATTCATCAATCCGTATGCGCACCCACTCATTCATTCATCAATCCGTATGCGCACCCACGCGGTGCAGGCCCTGGGGAGAGCAGCTGGGAGGAAAACAAGTCGCTTGCATGGAACGGGGAGCAGCTCTGGCTCATCTACTTTTCAGGGTTCAGTGTGAACACTTGGCTGGCGGCATCGCCCAAGCCCCCCAATTCCTCCGGCCCCGTTCCCACCTTGTTGCTTTAGGGCCACTTGTTTTGTGTCTGGAAGGAGCTCGTACTATTTTGTCATATTACAGTGGTCAGGATATAGGATTATTTGTGGTAAATGTCTATTTCCTCACTAGACTAGAAGTTCCATGAAGGCCTTCCAGCCGTAGCCTTGGCGTCCTCCCCAAATGGACCAGGTCCTTGACCTTTGGAAGTCTACGAAACAGTCTGCTGCTGAGGTCACCTATGAACACAGATATAAACTAGTTTTTACCTTTTTAAAACACACACTCACACACACCACTCATTCGCAGACGTGGCGTGAGTCTAAGCACTGTGTAGAGCACACCTGACCATCAGGGGAGAGCTCCGGAGCCCGGCATTTATGAATCTTTTAAAATTAACTGAGCTGTTAAGATCTCATCACTCTGGCAGCAACCCAGCATAGCTGTGCCTTTAACAAAAGAATTCTGTAATAAAACGAGATTTTACATGCTGAAACGAAATATTTTAAAACATCTTTCTGCCGAATGCTCATTTTAGTAATATCTGTGGAATTTAAAACCTCCACACGTACACACAAATGTTCCCATGGAAGATTATGCTAAGTTTCGGGTTAACCTCAGAACTGTTAAATTTTTGTATCAATCTTTTAACGAACACTTCTGATTATCTTCTTCAAGAAGAGGCCCAGGTTCTGAAAAGCCCCTACGGCTCTGTGCTCTGCCGCGCCGTAAGGAGCAAGGCGCGGCCGGGCTTTACACAGAGGGCGCCCGGGGTCCCCACGCTGCCTCGCCAACGTCTGAGCGAGGTGGGCCAGCTCCCCCAGAACAAGGTGGGCCGACCCCCTAGACTAGCGCTCGTCTGCTGTGCACTGGGGCTCGGCTGCTGGGGCCAGGAGCCCGACGTGAACTAGAAGGGGTGACTTATTACGGGGCCAGGCCTGGGTCCGACAGGACCTCGGACCGGAGTGTGGCGGGGCCTCGGAGGCCTGGGGCCGGGGACTGGACGCTTGCAGGGGTCTCCATGTCCCTCTCTGCTTCTCCCTGTACCTCAGCTTACTCCTCTCTCACCACGGAATGTTGTTCCCACACAGTGGAAAACATGGCCATGCAGCTTCTGTGTTTTGTAACTTAGTGCTTTTGTCCCCAGAAAGTCCTCATTTTCTCAGTTCCAGTAACCACAGAGCCTCTCAATGGCCTGTGGTGGCTGCTGTGGCTGGGACAGGCTGCTCTGATGGGGCCAACTGAGGCAGGTCATTTCCTCTGCACCAAGACAACAGTGTGTGTGTTGTGTCACACCGTGATGACGTGGCACCTCTAGTCTTCTGGGGGGCGGTGAGACCCCGGGGAGGGAGGAGAGGTGTTGGCTGGCCGAGGGAATGAGAGAGCGGATGCAAAGGGAACCCTGATCCTTCTCTGTGTACGTATAAGCTCGCGTTGCTTCCACACTGCTTCCTCTCAAATGCTGTCTTGGCAACACGTTACTTCAGAACGTTCTGTTGAAAAGGTGCCACTTTGGGACCTGTGCCCAGTGGTGCAGGTGCCCTGCTCCCTGCCAGTCACACTTCCAGCATGTGGCCAGCTGTTTCTAGCTGCCATCTTCTTGGGCTGTGTGTCCCATCAGGGGTCCAGATCCCATTCTGTCCTGCGTAAATGACATCCAGGCCACAGGAATCATCCAAATAGGATAAAGATGGAAAGTCTGAAAGGCCACCGGTCAGCTTCTTTGGAACTGAATATAGAGTCTATAGGAGAAATTAAAGCTATTCTTTCTGGATGATTCCCATCCAGGTCATGGTTAAAGTCTGAAATTATCTTTGTGTCCCGTCCATTTTTTCTTGGTAAGTGGAGAAGTCCCGATGAGCATCAGAAGAGAAAGCATAGAAAAACTCAATTCTTTTGTTTGGGGGAAGGGTCATGAATAGTTAATAGAATGCAAAGCTCGGGTCTGGAGATGTTTAGTTTGGAAGTTTGTGGAAATTTTATTTGGAGACAGTCCCTAAATGCAATTAAAATTGTGCGCGTAACTGGGAACGTGCGTTGGCCGGGCTTGAGGAGGGGCCGACCGAAGCGGACGGCACTGTGAGCGTGGAGACGCGACTCAATCTTACAGTCGAAGTGTCGTTCACAACAGCTCCAGCCCTTGTGCAAACCTGCCCAATCCTCACTCCTGAGAACGGAGCACAGAGGGGAGAGATGAGATCGAAATCCTTCGTGAACATTTAAGGAAGAATATTCTTTCCCCCACCTGACTTACACTGCTCTCTACTAGGGAAAAGTCAAACGTAGACAACGGTAGAATGACGTACAGTGAACTCTCATTCACCTGCTACCTGCGCCAACAGCGATCAACTCACTGCCAACCTGGTTTCGCCCGTCCTCTAACCTCGCCCCAGCACGGCGGTGAAGTTTTCAAAGCGAATCCCAGCACCGTAGTATTTAATCCATAAACATTTCAGCATATACCACTAAATGAATGCTTTTTTGAAAAAAGCATAACAATGTTATTCCACATTAAGAATAGTAACGATTTCTTAACATTATCAATACTTAGTTTTAAAAATCTGCCAATTATTCATAAATATATTTTGCAATTTATTCAAACTGGGATCAAAACAAGATCTACATGTTAAGTTTAGGTCTTATTAATGCATTAATTTATTAATATTAATAACACGTATTAATTATCTCATATCTAGAGGATATCGCCCCCTCTTTTCCCTCGCAATTGATGTTGCAGAAACTGGGTCCCATGTCCATACAGTGTCCCACGTGCGCCATTTTCCTGACTACGTCCCTGTGGTAGGACTTCGCGTGTTCCTGCTGTAGTCCCTGAAAACTCGTAATACGATCTAGAGGCTTGAGCCGATTCAGGTTGAATTTTTGGAGCAAATTCTTCATAGGTGATGTGCAGATGCACACAGCACCTGGCTGCCCCTCTTCACGGCATCTTAGTCACTTACAATCGCCCAAGTCCTTTACTTCTTTAAGGGCTGCAGCACGGTGCCGTCCTATTTGTCATCCCTTCTTCCTTACTGGCTGTGATACACCTATGGGAAGCTCCCCGCGCACTCCTGCGCGATTCTAGATGAGTGTGGGCAGGCTGGTCACACTTTCCTCTGCCTCCTCGCCTCACCATTCACCTAGAAATCACTGCTCAGGTATGCAGAGCGATCTGGATGGCTGTGCAGCTTATTTATTGACGTCGGGCCTCTACCCGGCTCCCAGTGACGGACATTAGGGCGGTTTCCAGTCTTTCGTTCTAAGATTCATTCTTATGTCAGTCCAAGTCTAAAGACAGTCACATAGGACAAAAGTCAAATTCCAGCAAAGAAGGAGGGAGCTGGAGAGAGGCTCCTGTGCACGTGGCGCGGTACAGTTGTGGAATCTCGCCTTCCAGCCAGCGGACGCTCGAAATTTTAGAAAAGGTGAGTCTTAAATATCGTATTTTCTGGCTCCTTTACTTGCCTCTGTTCTTCCCATTTTTCACGCTGTTCTGCTCCAAACCGCCGTCCAAGGCCACCAGCCTCCGCCAGCTCTAGTCACAGCTCAAGCCCTGCACATCTCCAAGTGGCTTCGTGCCACAGAGGGGCCTGGCTGTCCTCCACGGCCCGGCTGCCGGAGCTGACTCGCCCTTGGTCACTGACGCTGGTCATCAGCACTGCCACCAGCACTGTCGTAATGGCAAAGGTGGCAGCGTGCTCAGGGGGCTGGTAGTGCGACTAAGGTCAGCTCGGACTGGGCTCCTCAGCTGTCAGGAACAGCGGTCCTGGGCTCGGGAGGCGACAGCGGGAAACGGCAGAGGAGGACGCATTCATCCTGGCGACTCAGACCAGGGTGGTTTCCTACACCAGTTTTTCATGTCCGCGGTAAGGTGCGAGGACTAACTAGCTTCTAAGTCTCAGAGGATCACACACTGACATGTCACAGGCACTTCCAACGTACACACACTATTCTTGGCTCACGGATTTGGTCTTTACCTGTCCCCTCTCAAAAAATGAATCTACTCTCCGGTCTTCAAACACCACTGCATGCAAATGCCTGCGGGGCATTCGGCTTCCGCTCGGGCATCCCTCTGGGCACCTGCGACCTAGTGTCCAACACCGAAGCGGCCATCTCGATCTGCAAGCTGCCCGCCTCACTAACTCGTTTTCAGGTCTTCCAGGCTTAAACCCCTAGCAACGCATCCCTCCTTCTTTGCCCCATACCACTTCATTTGACCAAGTCTCCTGCTCTAAATATTGATTTTCCTGGAGTCATGTGAAAACTCAGAAAGAAGGATCCTACCCACAGGGGGCTAATGAAAGGGGAAAGTCAGGTGAAAGGGAGTCTCTGGTGGCTGTGCTTTGTCCTTGGCTGCATCCAGATAAACCCTGCTGGCGTGCCGCTCAAATGTAAAGATGTGGTAGAAACACTGAATATGTGCAAAAAACCAACCAAACAAAAAACAAGCCCAGGAGAACAAAGACCCCAAAGCCAGGACAAATGATCCCTGATTAACAAATGAAGCTGATGACAATAGCCTCTTAGGAGAGGTGATCAGATGTGAGGGGCTCACATCGCAGCCCGCAGAAAGCCTGAGAGTCAGACGGGGCGACGGTGAGGGAGCACCCCAACCTTCGTCCCCCACAGGCGCTCGTGTCCGTCTCATCTCGCGAGGCTCTAGAAAGCAGAGCCAGGACCAAGGCTGCAGGAGGCAGTTCTAGTAAAGAAAATAATACGTAAATAATTTAGAAGCTGGCCAAACATGGAGCTAGCTCTAGGGATAGTGAGTAAATGCCCATATGATAAGGATATTGGGGATCTTATTCCAGCACTGGAAAGAAAGTTTGCTTACATGGCAGAAAAGGACTTCCAGTCCGTCACCGCCATCAGACCTGCCCCCCGCCCCGCACACGCGACTTCCTTCCTGCTTCAGTGGGCTGACTGGGCTCCTAAGACCCGTCCCATTTATGCACTGGATTCCATTTCCAGTTCCCTAAGTCACGATTTGCCACTGTAATTGTCCCCCACATAGAAACGATTTTTCCCACCACATAAAATATGTCGTACTTTCTCATCTTAAAAACACGATCCCTCCCTGTCATCCGCCTGTCCCCAGCAAGAGCCCCTGGCGAGCTGCCCTCACCTGCCACCCTCCACCTCCTCCCCTCGAACCTCACTCAAACCCACCGGGCCTTCCAAGCCTCCGCCAAACGGCTCTGTCAGGATGATGATCCAACGGTCAGTCCTCTGTTCTCGCTTTGCCTGACCGGCACCTGGCACCGGTCAGCCCTCCCGCCTTCCCCAGTTGGAGAGAACACCCCACTCTCTCTTCAGTCCAGCTACGCTGGCTTCCTGGCTGCTCTGAAACATGAAAGGCTCGGCTGTGTTCGGAGCATTCGTACTTGTTGTTCCCTCTTCTGGAATGTTCTTCCCTCGGATAAGCGCCTGCATGGCTCGCTCACCTCAGGTCTTCACTCAGATGTCACTTTTTCCTAGAGGTTTTCCCTGGCCCCCTTCCTGAAACCTGCGGCCTCCTCCCCACGACCCTGTCTTCCCTCCCTGCTTTACCCCCGCCCCCCAACATTGCCATCACGCTGTGACTTATTTTGTTGACGGTCTGTTTGCTCTGACAAACACGAAGCCCCACAAAGGTCCAGATTTTCGTTTATCCTGTTCGTTAATGCACAGGGTGCCTCGACCCGTACCTGGCTCAGAGCAGGTGGCTCAATAAACACACGCTGAATGAGTGAATGAGAACAATGCCGGAAGAAGGGGACACAGGGAGAATAAGGTCTGACGTTTGACTCGTGTCAACCAAACTTGGGGCTTCAGCCCTAATCGTCTGGTTTTGGAGCAAATGTGGAAGGCACGCCTCGGAGCAGGTGCTGTGCTTAACGTCACCATTGTGCATGGTGCTCAGATAGACTGCGAAGACCTGTAAGAGCTAAAACACGGCTCCCCCAGACTGCAGGGCTGCACCCGGACGCTCGGGAGCTGGGAGCGCGCTCTTGACAGACACTCCGAACGGGGCTGCACTAAGTGCCCAGCGACCGAACGAAAACCGTGCAGAGCAGCGGAGATCAGAGCGAAATGGACCGTTAGATAAAGCTCTCAGCGGCGACACTATGTTCTGTTTCAGAGTGGCTGCGAACCATCCCTGGAAGTATTCGGAGTGTGAATTCGGTCTGTCTTGGGCCACCCGTCCCTCTCCTGACCCCATCACTACTCTGAGCACAATCACCCAGGGCTCACCACAGAGGTGACCCTAACTCGGGGAGCACAGCTGCTCCTCCAAAGGCTTTCTGACCACGGTACGCCCGGCCAGGGCGTGCTCAGTGACGGTGCCGCTGCTTTTGACAGCGCCCGTGTGCATTTATTTATACCGCGTTCCCCAGGCCCCGTGACGCCCCTGGCTGCAGCCGCCCCGCCTCCCGTCACAGAAGTCCAGGTCAGAGAACAACTCTTTCTCCGCTTTCTCTTCAAAAACCATCAGCAGAACCTCATCTATACTCCTGGTCCTCAGAACGACAAACGAAGCAGTTACAGGTTACAGTAACTAGGATAAAGCGTGATTTGTGAAGAAGTGACATTTCAGAGAAGCAGAAAATCTGCTTTCCAAAAATACGTTCAGAGATGGAAAAGATTCTTGTGAGGAAAGACATTTTGTAAAAAAAAAAAAAAAGAATCTAGTTATTTAAGCCAAAAAAACTTTACAGTGGGCTTTGATTTTACACCCTAGAAAGTATAAAAGCAAAAGACAGACACATGTTAATAGAAGAACTTCAAGTATACGGTAACTTATTTTCATATTTTAAATATAATACTGATAACTTTTATGTATATAATACGAAGTTTTTTTTTCAAAAATAGGCATTACTTTAGACTAGATTTAAATATATAGGTCCTGAAGTCTTTAAGGAATTAAAATGTAGTAACTCTAAAGGTTACTTTCAAGATTCGGTGTGACAAAATATAAAAACGATGACTTTTTAGTGTGCTACTATTTGATAGAAGTACAAAGATACAGCAAGGAACGTACCGGCTCTCAATCGTGAGAACACTGAGAAGCCAGTATTTCTTTCATGGGAGGAGAAGGGCTCCTCTACCCCAGGACGCTCACTGGGAAAACCTGGGGACAAGCCGTGCTCTGTGCTCTTGGGAGCAGGGGATCAAGGGGCAACCTCCAGGGCCCTGGACTTCACGGGGGCAGTGAGGCAGCTACGCGAAAGCCTATTTAGAAAGCAAAGTGACGGACCTGACACACGAGAAACAAAATGTGGGGGTGGAGAGTAGCGCTGATGACGATGACAAGTCACTAGCACTGCCACCGCTGCCACCGCCGACGGACTCTCGGGTGATGCAGACCTCGCTCATCTAACATATCCAACAATCCAATGAAGTGACTAGACCCCCCTCCCCTACCATTTATAAATGAAGAAAGTGACATTTCAATTCTGTAAAGAATTAGGTGAATCTGCCCACATTCTGCAAACAGGAAGCGGTGGGTGCAGACGTAGAGCTGCACCCGACTCCAGTGCCTCTGTGCCGCCCCCACACCAGGCTGTCCCCACCGGAGCTCAGACGACGAGAACACGTGAGCGGGCGCTCAGGTAACACCACAGAGTAGGTCCTTCGGGAAGGAATTCTCAAGGAAAGGGAGAACGCGAAGATGGAGGCGGGCAGTGAGGCCCTCCATGTGCGGGAACATTCCAGGGCAGGGCAAGGAGGTGGCACGGCCGGGGCGGGTGGGGCGGCCGTATTCAGGGGCTCAGCAGCAGCCGCAGGCCTGGTTCCCAGACGGTGCTCCCTGCAGCACCCCCTGCTTCTCCTCGGGTCTCAGGCCCTGGAGGATGAGAAGGAACGGGCCAAGCAGGGAGAAAAGAGGCCCGAGAAATGGAACTTGGGGAACACTCCAGCTGAGCTCAACCCCAGGAGAGTCTGTGTGAGAAAAGGAAGAAGTACGGGAAACTTAGAGTCCGCATGAAAACCGGACGCGGGTTCCAGGAAGCGGGTACAAACTGTGGCAGGAAGGCAGGGAAGCTGAGGCCTGAAAGGTGGTTACTGCGCTGGAGACGGGGAAGGACCGGGAGCCATCGGCTCAGCAGGGGAGGAGGCAGAGGCCGGATGAGAAGCGAACGAGGCGGTGGGTGTGCTGGACTTGCAAGAACTTTGGTGGGAAAGAGGAGACAGGTTGTAACCTAAGAGTAACAACGATCTAAGGGAGGTTTAAAAAGAGGATGTAAAACAAGAAATGGTATTTCTAGAGTTAACGTGTAACTTCCTGAGTTTACTGCTCTAAGACTTCCAGACCGTGCTGGCATTCTTGTGCCGGCGTGCGCATGAACGTAACCGAGGAGAGACAAGCAGTGGCGGCTCAGGCAGAAACCAAAATCCTCTGTAAAACTACATTACGTTCTCCTCAAACTTGGGATCCTCCGACCATTCACTCGAACTATAGCATAACGGTTACAGGTCTTTCCTCCGACGGGCAGACAGGTGCTCCAAAATGTGGCACGGAAGTTTGCTGTATGAACGCGAGCACACAAAAGACCAACGACAGACACTAACGATGACTTCAGATCTTCTCCACTGTCACATAATTTCCCTTTGTATTCGTGTTTTATTTGCTTTACCTTAAGTCACCCCCTAATCGTGCTGACATCTACTACTGATGATTATATTAAACCTAAAAGCGTTCTAAAACAAATGAAAAATAGTCACTTCCATTCCTGAAAGTCCTGCTTCCAATTTTCAGGAGGAAATTAAATAATGTATAAATCAAATACTGGGCCCAAGCCCAGACGGCTGAACATCGTTTTGTCCTTTCAAGGCAAAGAGGAAGTGTCTGCTGTGGCAGGGACATGCCAAGAGAAATAAAGCTTAACCTCAGCCCCATGTGAAAGTGATTTTAGATAATCGGGGGTGTCTGCAAATAGGTTAAAAATGGGACCACATACTAACAGGGAACTTTTATGGAAGTTAAAAAATGCATCGAGATCTAACCCCAACCTTAAAAGCAAAATATGCTGGGAAATGGCGTGGCCTCAGAAATTCTATAAGGGAGGAGAGAGTTGACAAGTCAAAGGCAAATTCAAATATTTCCCGCTTACCATTTGCTGTGGGTTTGCTATTTGATTTCTTTGTAATTGCCAAATTCAAAATGATGTAAGTGTGTGAAGACAAGGACAGGGAGGACAGGAGAGGGAAGAGGGGGAGAGGGAGAGAGAATATGAATGTGAGTGCGTGGTAGATGCTGAAAAAGTGATTTAGATCAGGGGCCGCAGACTGACTCTGTCAAGGGCCAGACAGCAAGTCTTCGAGGCTCTGTGGGCCACACATGAATGAACGAGGTGGCTGTGTTCCAATAAAACTTTATAAACACTGACACAGACACTTCATGCGTTTTTCCTCTTCTTTTGATTTTTCCTCAATCCCTTAAAAACGCAAAACTCTTCTCAGCTCACCGGCTTTCCAAAAGCACTGAGGGATGTGCTCGGCCCGCAGGCCGTTATCGGCTGCCCCGATTTAGACAGCTGAGTCCCCTTTATGGAGATCATTCCTAAGACTCTGGATTTGACTCAAATTTGGGATTCTGGGTAAGAAAAACTGCCATTCTTTTTTTCAGTAGCAGAGCAATAAGATGGCAGTCATGGTGGAAAGCACTGATTTGAAATAAAGAGCAGATTCTCTCGCCCTATTAAAACAAGACGAGCATCTCTCTCTTCTCGCAGGATATTTACACACTAGAAATCAACGCTTCTGCGGTAAGAAACTTTGAAGCCAAATGCTATAAACCATTAGTGTGCCGCATTAGTCAGGGATCAAGAATGATTTAAAAACATCACCCCCTTTATGAGAACTTAATATTTTATAAACATCCTTGGCGGAATAATGCTAGTCTGGAATCACACGGAAGCTTCCCTCGTCGCCTCTGCAATCCGGGGAGCTGGTGACTGAGGATTGCACGGGGCATCTGACCTCGGCTTCCAGAAACAAAGGAAACGTGACAGTGCAAGGCATCTAGCTTGTCGTTTTCGTAAAGCAAAATAATTTTTATACATTAAATGTTCGTTTATACATTAAATGTATAAGTGGAACAAACAGCGACCTTCCCTTTCTGAAGTAAAAGAGAAAGTCTCGCAGAACGCCCTGGTGGGTGCCTCCCGCCCTCCCCGCGGGAAGCAGGACACCCTCCCCTTTCCCTCTCGTCGTGCCCTCCCCCCTCCCCTCCCCTCCCCCCCTCTCTTTTCCCCTCTACTTGGTTATCTGCACAAACAAAGTGCTTCTTCAGGGGACTGCCTCAGATAAACACTGACAGCGCCTGTCCCTAGGCCACAGGGGTGGCTCTGTGACCCCACCGGTCCAGACGGTTGTTCTGTAAGGTAACAATGACCCCAGGGAGCTTTGAAAAGCAACAGGCTATGTAAAAACGGCAGCAAAACAGGGCTGCCCCAGAGCTGCATTTCACGGACCGCCCAGCCTGGGACACGGGCCCCGGGCGGTGCGCGGTGACACGCAGGCTCGTTCGAGAGCACGTTCCGGTCAGGCGTGCAATCGCCCATTATAATACTGTCTGTATAAGGAAAACAATTCTTTCAGCAATGACTTGTTTTGTGGCAGTCTGCTTTACGGCACCATCACTGGGGATTCCTGCCTTAACCATCCACACGGGAGTGACCGAGGTTGGAGGACAGGGACGGCCACACCGTGAAAAGGTTGAGTGTGTAAACGGGCAGTGGCCACGGGGCCGGCTCGGCGAGCAGCCTTCTGATGTCCTGTCGCCTTCTTTTCCGGCCATCCTGCGCGTGCGTGTTTTTAACAGACTTCATTGTGGGGAGCAGTTTTAGGTTCACAGTAAGGCGGAGTGGAGCGTACAGATGCCCTCTGTCCCTACCCACAGCCAGCCTTCCCCGCTACCGACGTCTCCCACCGAGCGGGGCATGGGCTACAGCTGGGGAACCTATGTCGACACGTCGCCATGGCCCACGGCCCCGGTATACACCCGGAATACCCAGCATTCTAGGTGGTGTGCATTCTGTGCGTTTGGACAAATGTGTGGTGACAAATATCTATAACTACAGTGTTACACACAATAGTTTCCTTGCCCTAAAAATCCTGTGCTCCACCTCGTCATCCCTTCCCCTCGCTTCGATGCCTGGCAACCACTGATCTTGAAAACGCTTCCTAGTTTTGCCCTTTCCCGAAGGTCACAGGTCTGGAATCATGCAGAATGCAGTCCTTTCAGGCTGGTTTCTTGCATTCAGTAATGTGCACTTTGGTTTTCCCCGCGTCTTCTCTCGGCTCGACAGCGCGTTTCTGCTCAGCGCTGAATAACACTCCGCGGTCTGCATGGACCACAGCTGATCTGCCCAGCCATCCACTGAAGGACATCTTGGTTGCTGCCACACTTTTTGCTTTCCTTCTGATTTTAATATTTCTTCTGCTTTAAAGTCCAAGTATGTCAGAAATAGACAGGGTCTTAATTAGCAACCCGTACAATCCTCAAAGCAGGTGTGAAGCAGCTGAGGCCCGGGGGAGGGGCTGGCAGGCACTGTTCCTCTCCTTGTGCATTTGTCTGAGCCCGGCCCCCGACACCTAACACAGGCACGAGGTGCTGCTGTCCTCACTGGCTGCCTGCAGATCTGGAGATCTGCTGTTCTCTCTCGGGTTTAGGATGTTTAATCCAGGTTTAACACTCCAAATGTCGCACTCCTTCCTGCCCGCCCACCCCCCCTCCAGTATTATAAAAGAATGTGACTCACACATCGTTTAAAATTTTTTCCGGCCATTTGCTTGTTAGCATGAGAGACAAAATATTCAGGTAACAATTTAACCTTCACAATGACTCCGGAACTGCCCAAGGCCAGAGAGCCAATAAATGTCAGAGATGCGGTCCAATCTGGGCTCACCAAACTCCAGAGGCCGAGTTTTTGCCTCTCTGCTAGACTTCCAATATGCACATGTATTTTATAGATGTTTCTTCTGATTAAAGCTTTGAAATAAACTGTCTTTTTAATCAGAAATAATGTGAACTGTAAGAGAATGAATAAATTTCAGATTTCATAAAGCAATCTGCCACAAGATGCGAGGTGCCATTTATACTGTAAGAAAAATGTGGATTAAGATTTAAAACTTGAGCACATAACTCATCCTAATGTGGAAACAACTAATTTTGGGATGTACGTACCCAAGAAAAAATTCAGGGTTGTGCTGATGCATTTATCACATGCTTTATAATTTTACAGTTTCATAAATAAAAATTAAGGCGTAAGCCAATCAAGTCATTTAGCCAAGATCATAAGCTGCATAGCCACCGAACATTCCTGTCCACCCAAAGAGACGAAAATAACAAAAAATCGGTTGTAGGGTAGACAGTTTGAAAGAATAAACCAAACGGGAACAGAAAGAGGTGACCGAACGTTTCTGCAAACAATGCCTATGAGCTCGTCGCCGCGTCTTCTCTGCAGGCCTCGAAGCCGCTGACCAGGCCTGGGATCGCAGACTCAAGGGGCGGGACGGGGCAGCGCCCAGTGTGCCTGTTCCTGGCTGTGTACGTGTGATGCCACCACGCAGGAGGTGAGAGCGGCGATCAAAAGGCCACCGTCCATGGGTTTGAGGGGACGCACTGCAGAACGCTTCAGGTGGACGCAATCTGAGCAGAGCGCACACTGTCCGGCTCGCGTGGATGTGAAGGCTGGTGCAAGAGCGGACGTGCTCCGCCCCGCGGCACGGGAGCTGCGCTTCCCACCCGGCCGCAGCTTCCTCCGGGGTCCTTCCCCCCGCTGACACTAGGACCCTCAGGAAGCGTGACTTCGACCACAGTGTCCCAGATCACAGTGCTGCCAGTGCTCTGGTGAGCTCGAGGGATGTCCTTCGGCCTCGATCCTTGCCTGAGTTCTTTCCCACAAGGACGACGTCCTGTCCTACCGGTCGGCCTGCCGGAACACGTGGCCTGCCCTGCGGGGAATCTGATTACCGTTTCCACGGCAAATCCGTGCCGAGCCTCGTACCAGGGGACTGGGCAGCAGGATGTGATACGGTTTAAAAACATTACCGACTCTTTCATATTATATAATCGGTCTGAACCTTGCCCAAACCAGAACCAATCCAAACTTGTTATCATCGAATATCAAAACTCATACCTCAGGGAAAAGGAAGTGAGCGAAATCTCTATCTCCAGTGAACGCCTTGGTGAAGGCCTGGGGCTCGTAAAAGCGCTTGTTACTGTAGTTAAGATTCAACGGTTTCGGATATTCCAAAAAGTACACGTGCTACTACTTCCTTCCGGAGAAAACTGGAGACTTTGTGCGGTAAGCTTTCCCCGAAATGAAATGGCGAGCATTCTGTCTTCCACCGACTGAACGTTTACTGAGTCCGAACTGCGGGCCAGGCACTGTTCGTGTTCTCTGATCGCTCGGCCGCCCTGGGGTCCTGCAGCCTCGGCACTGCATGACACAGGCACCGTTTCTGGACAGTGGAAATGGTTCTCCGATCAGTGCAGAAGAACGGAGAGAACCCTTGAAAGACTACACCGAGCCACAACTACCTTACTCTACAGACTACTTCTGTGATAGTGAATGCAGACGAGCTTACGAGCATGTCAGAAAGTGCAGATGAGCTATAGCAGAAGCTGACTTGGGCGCGAATGCCACACAAGCCACCAACGCGAGCAGGGCCTGACCACAATGGGAATCATGCAGAGCCAGGACGCTAATGGGTCACCTGTCCCCTCAGGACACTCAACTTTACTTTCTTATGTAGAAAATATTAATTTACAGTAAAAACAATCTTCCGTAAGTACGTGGCCATCCACACATACAGAGCTTCTTTCTCTTTATGCAAAAAGCCTATACTAATTAGAGTTTTACATAATGAATCAATTTTCCATGGGGAGAAATTCAAACAAAATGAAAACTAGTCTGATCAACTCCATGAAGATGACCCATAGACACCTGAAACTCAGCATCTCTGCATTTTTTAAGTTTGGATTTCTATCTATTATTTTTCAAAAAGAGGGATCAGACTTACATACTGCACTATGCGTAACAGAGCATAAGACTCGAACTTATGACAGCTCCTTCACATGGATTCAGTGATACTATGGGTCAAATAAGAGACTCACGGAACAGACGCAGGTTGCGGCTGCTTAACCCATCCCCCTCCCCAGCTCCCGGCCTCCCATCCACAGGGCCATCTGTTCCCACAGCCGTCCTGACCTCTCTCTCAACAACGCGGGAGAACAAGAGCTCCCTTCCTTCCTGATTTTGCTCCGTGGCACTAGATACAGCAGCCAAAGAGGACGGCGCGGAGTCAGCGAGGAGCCGGCGTGGGAGCCCCGGCCTGGACAACAGCCTCTGAGCGGCTCACTGTCCACCCTGCGGTTGCCCTGGGCAACACCGGCACAGAACCTCCTCTGCTGCTCACTCACTGCTTGAGGACCTAACAGTCTAGTCAAAGACAGATACCTGGACAAACTTACAATACAATGTGACATACAGCACAAGACTGGGGGCAGTTTTCTGGAAGAACTGAGAAAAGGAACCTAAAGACGATGGGCCAACAGGTTTCCGGAGGAGCAGGAGCGGGGCTCTAAGGGGAGGGAAGGGCTGCAATGTGGGGAGCCCAGGACACGTGCGCGCAGGGAGCCCGTCATTTACTAGCGAGCGCCAGAGAACTCCTGAAGGGCTAGCGGAGCTGCGATTTGGGAAAATTAATCTGGGAAGCAACGGCTAGTCAGTAAGCTATTATCGGGTAAGAACGGTATAAAGCAGAAGGAAGACAATGTACATGAAGAAAGAACAAGGAGAGTAAATAGCAACGATCACAAGAACTGGTAACTGATGAATATAAAGGACGAAAAGCCACAGTGGTATTTTCATTACATCCGCACACGTGGAGAATGGCCATCTTTGAAAGCGGAAAGCAAAACACTTTTCAGCAGACAGAAGGTCGACCGCGGCACCCACGCTGAGTGACGGGATTCTGCACCACTCCTGAGCTGACGGGAGAGACCGCTCTGACCCACAGCTCGCCGGGGTCGCTGTGCGTGACGGCGCATCCCCGTTCACGTCAGCGTGACTCTTAGAGATCCCGGCTATTCTAAACCTGCAAAAACTAGCACAGGGAAATCTTACTCATGTTCCAATGAGAAAATGAAAATTATCTAAGTATCGACATATAAAAGTGACATTAAGGATGACGCTCAGGCTAGAATCTTAACTTTAGGACAGGATGATTTTCCAGTATAAGTTACAAACGGCAAACAAAAAGCTGACGTTTACCCAAAAGAGTGTGCATCATAGTCCATCCACCAAATGACAGCGGGTCTCCAGTGCCCAGAAAACTTTATCAGGAGTAAGTGAGCCGCCGGGACCCTTAAGAGCAGGAGGACAGCGTAACGGACCTCGCGTGAAAAGCTGTATAAGATGGACCCGCAGGCAAGGCCACCACAGCGGACAGTGGCTGAGCCCTGCCTGCATCAAGGGGCGGCGCTCGCCTCGAGCTGTGCCCTGCTGTGTCCCTCCCTGCAGCAGGGCGGGGTTTCACCAGTGCCCTCAACTTTGATAAAAAAAAAAAGGGTCCTCATTTAATTAAGACAAAATAAGAAAAATAACAACAGATAGATATTTTCAACTGTCTCCACAGGTGGAAAAGCAGATAAGAACTGGGAACGTCCTCGAGTCATTCCGACTGGGCCTTTCTTGCCAAGTTGGGAAGGCGCAGTGTTCCTTAAAGGCGAGGAGTCTAAGTAACGGGTTGGTCTTGAAAGCAGCTCCTGAGGGAGGGGCTGATCCCGAGTGTCACAGTCACCCTCCCGCATGGTGCTGTGGTGCTACAGGATCAGCAACCGGGCTAACCTCAGGTACATTCGATCATCTACGTAAACACAGCTCCACGGCTTGGCATCTTCACGGGTGTCACAAGAAGCATCCTCAGAGAATGACCGAGGAATAAAAATGATGGACTGCTCTGCTGACTTTCACATATAACTTACTTTCCATCGCCTTCGCGGTAAAAACACATGCTGTGGTGCTACAGGATCAGCAACCGGGCTAACCTCAGGTACATTCGATCATCTACGTAAACACAGCTCCACGGCTCGGCATCTTCACGGGTGTCAAAAGAAGTATCCTCAGAGAATGACCGAGGAATAAAAATGATGGACTGCTCTGCTGACTTTCACATATAACTTACTTTCCATCGTCTTCGTGGTAAAAACACACCTTCCCTCTGAGATGAAATGGTAATCTGTGCATCTGCTTTTTAGGTTGAACGTAAGCAGATAATAATACCTTTCGTGGTGATTCAGAGTGTTCTTCTAATTGTACTGTGATCGAGTTTCAGATTAAAATAATTTGCTTGCCAAGATATGCACTTGCTCAAAGTTTTAATCCTCAAGATTACAGGTAGAGATATAAAAGGTGGAGTTTTTAAAATGTTATGTCCCTCTTTTAATTTCATAAGCTATGTTTTCTGCACTACTTAGTGGAAGATTCCAAAAGGAATAGGTGAATGGGAAAGCAGCGTGAACTTAGGGCATAAAGCATTTAAGACTTACAACCATTTTCCTCATTATACTTCTAAGCCTTACAAATAAATGTTAAACATTAACGAGTTAAACATTAACTATGGTCAGGAACTACTCTTCGCCACAGAAGGCACACAGGTGACAAGGGCAGTCGAGCTGGCATTTTTAATACTCACCAATGAGAAATAATTCTTCAGACTGAACAGCACGGCCATGCTCTACCACGTGCGCTTCACGTTTTCATGGTATGCAGGCAGATGCAATTTTAAAGTGACAGACATCCCATAATGACTACACTATAAAAAAATTCAAGTTCTCATTGCATTGAATTATGTTTTTTTCTTTAACCTCATCTTTTAGTTTTATTTACCGAAGAAGATTGTATTTGGAAAGCTATTTAAACCCACAAATCTGTCAGCAGTTTCTTTTGCAGGGGTGACATGGGAAAAAGGACTGCATTATGAGGGACAAAGGATGTGTTACAAGGTGACCTTGAACTGCGGGCTCCCCGCTCCACATGCCGTGCTGCTCGGATGCTCCGCATTTGCCTCAGCTCATGTGTACACGGGGGGAAAACGTGAGTTACTCATTTCAAACTTGAAAATGTCAGGAATGTAAAAAGTGGAAGCTCCAACTTTTATGTGAAACCAAGGCATAGACGTTTCATTAAAAACGAGACTGTTACAGTCAGATAGGTGCAAACTTGTCAGCATGGATTCTGAGTGTGCACTTATGTCACAGAGACCCAGGTACACGAGCTCACTATGGAGCAATGCCACAGCCATGCCCTGTTTCCCTGAAACTGGTGAGTGCTCAGGTTATCACTATACGAAGGAAGAATGAAAAAGGAGTTTTAGCTACAGCAATAGTTTTTGAACTGCTCTGCAGTCTCCAAAGTGCCTCAGAGGTCACAGCAGGAAAGCTACGCAGGTGGGACGGGCCCCCGCCGAAGCAGATCCGGTCTTAGCTCTTTTATACAATGGTCTTCCCAAAAAAGCTTTCATTTGAGGGAGGAAAAAAGGTTCTGCTACTAAAATCTTTAGAGACCACTCATCTTTACTTTTAAAAATAACAGAACAGACCAACACTGAATTCTAAAATAAAGCTTTCCTAGAGAAACAGCTCTGGATTGGAAAAAAGGTGGAAAGAACATTTGCTCATTTTTTTGTGATAGTATTTTGCTTTTGTAGTTTCCGAATGTGCTGATGTAATCTTCACCTGTTAGTCTTTCTTATTGTTTATTATCACTTGAAAAGCAAAGCCAGCCAGCACAGCCCCAACCTGGTAAGGACTTTTTCCTGCCAGTTTATACGAGAAGCTCAACAATGACTTTTCCCTGGCCCTTCTCGCCAGCTCCCCGAGAACTCCCGTCACTGCTCCACGCGCGGAGCTGCCGCATCCTGGGACCGGGTCTCCTTGGTTTTGGCGGGACACTTCCACTGGTAGCTTCCTCGAAAGAGGCGCGTGGGGATGAATGTGTTCTCGGTCGTGCGTGTGTGAAACGCATTCACGTCATCTTCCCGCGTGCTGTCAGACACAGAACTCCAGGCTGGAAATCACGGCCCGGAAAGGTACCGCGGAGGAAGCACGCGCTCCCGTCCAGGCCCGCCGCTGCCGTAGGGGACTCCAGTTCTTCGTCCTGTGTATGCGACGGGCCGGGGCGGGACACCTGATAGAGACGGTCGACGAGATGGTCGACGAGAAAACTCGTTCTCCAACTCACGGGAAGAAATGTGGACAGTTTTCTCTGCTCTCTCTGAAACGCCTGTTAGTCATAGGCTTGCATTTCTCCAATTCCCATCTCTCTGTGTTATTTCCTGGGAGACTTACTCAACTTTTCTCCAATTCTTCTACTGCATCAAATAAAAAAAAATTTCTACCTGAATATGTTAAAATTTCAACGAACAAAGAAGTGAACATCCTGCGCAGAGCCTCCGGTGCCTGTTTCATGCCGGCACTGTCCTTATGTCCCTCCCATCGGCTCCCTCGCCGTCTCTCCTCCCCTCGTTTATTTTAGGGTGCTTTTATATTAGAAGCTTTCTTCGAATACTGGTGATCCTTAGCTTTCCACTCATATCTAGGAATGAGGCACTCAATTCCGAGTGGAAGTCGGGCATGGGCGAGGCCTGTCAGCGTGTGTGCTCCGGTCTGAAATCAGGGAGTGCGGTGCCTCCAGCTTTGTTCTTTTTTTCTCAATATTCTTTGGCTTTGGGACCCTTTGTGGTTCCATGCGCATTCCAGGATTGTTTGTTCTCTTTCTGTGAAAAATGCCATTGGAATTTTGATAAGAATTGCACTGAATCTGTAGATTGTTTCTGAAAGACCTGTCAGCAAATTACCATCATTTAAAAATCCTCAATTATCTTTTGAATATGATTTTTTAAATTGAAAGTATTATGTGTGTGTGTGTGTGTGTACACACACACTGAATTACTTGCTTTAAATTTGTCTTACTATTTTACGATGTGGGCATCTCTGTGTTTTCTGTAGACGTTGTCCCCTAATCCTAGTTTTAATACTGTTTACAGGTATTAGGTATTAGTGCAATGTATGAGCCACAAAGTGGATATAAAACCTGAGAACTGTAAAGATAGAAAGGCTCTAGAAAATTTCTCTTAACAAAAGGAAGTTGAACTTCTGAGGTTAGACTTGCCTCAGGTCATAAAGACTTAGCGGCAGAACTTAGAGAATGAGGCTCATTAGCATAATGTTCAAAAGGAAAAAGAATTGTTTTCTTCACAGCTAACAGTCCTTTGAGGGAATAATTCTCTTTTGCCACTAAAAGTTATATCATCACAGTTATGAAATGAAGGCAAAAATAAGTTATTGAGGAAATATGGTGATTATTATCTATACACATTTACAGAGCAAAAAATTGATTCAGAATTGATCTTTTTACAGAAAAAAATACATTTAATACCTTATTAAATATATTTTGAATAAAAAAATTATTGATTTAAAATTAATTATTGATTTAAAATTAAAAATTTCTGCTCTACGAAAGACACAGTTTGGATAGTGAAAAGATAAGCCACAGACTAGGGAAAATCTTTAGAAGACACAAATCTGATAAAGGAGTGGTATCCGAAATATATAAAGAACTCTTAAAATTCAACAAGAAGAAAACCTCATTAAAAAATTGGTAAAAGATCTGAACAGACAGCTCACCAAAGAAGACATACAGATGGCAAATAAACATATGAAAAGATGATAAACATCATACGTCATCCGGGAATTGCAAATTATCCTTGAGGTACCCTATACATGTACCGCCATGGCTAAAATCTAAGACGCTGACATCAAATGCTGGCGAGGATATGGATTAACAGAAATTTTCAGTTTTATATCCTACATACGAGCGATATCATGAGGTTTTCAACTTTTTCTGTCTGACTTATACACGGACTGTGGATTAGTGGTTACCAGACGGATGAGGGTGGGGTAGACAGGGGTAAAAGGGGTCGATATTTGGTGATGGAAAGAGATCTAACTCTTCTGAGTGGTGAACACACAATGCAATACATATACGACTTAATGTTGAATGATACACTTGAACCTTATTTGATTTTGTAATGTCACCCCAATAATTTTAATAAAAAAGAAAAAAGAGAACTTTCATTTATTGCTGATGGAAATACAAAATGGCACAGCCACATTACAAGACGGTTTGCCAGTTTCTTATAAAGCTAAACATATTCTTACCATACGATCTAGCAATCACATTCTATTCATCCATGAAAATATCCCTGTAGGGTTCAAAAACAAGCAGACTAGACTCGGCATTAAGTGTCTGATGTGCTGTACACAGCAGGTCCACGTATTAACTTCACAGTGTAAGTGTCTTTATTAAACTATAAGGAAGCCATAGTCAAATGTCAGACCAGCTAGCTCCTCTGAACCTGTGCCTGTGTGCACATTTCATGCCCATTACGACTCATTCCGCTGTGTAAGAAAGCTCATTTTGAACTGACGACTTTTAGATTCATTTCCCCCCTAATCTCCAGTTCTGACACTTATGCTTAAGATGCGGGGCAGAGGGGAGAGAAGGACAAAATGCCGGGGACTATGGGACTATTATTTTTTTATATCTAAGAGTGTTTGTTTGACCTTTTATATTTTTAAGGATTCTGGCAAGAAGTCAATGCGAGGCAAACTAAACACGATTCTTGCTTTTAAATATAAAACCACTCTTTAAGGATTCTTTTCGAGTGAATAAGAATATGCCAAGGGGCTACTTTTGCTACTTTCGAAAGAATGTCTTGTCCAAATGCCAAAAACGGTTTAAGTGATTAAAAAAAAATTCTGAAGAAAAAGAGAAAACAACTAATTCATGATTTTGAACTTCTACCATGATAAAAGTGGCATGTGCCTTACACCTGATGGTATTTTGCTCCCAAATAAGCAGGGAACCTTTCCTACAAATATAAAAGCAAAGCCCATTTTCCAGATTTTAACAGCAAAAGGAGAGCTGGCTATTTACTATTACAGAACACCGGAAATAATATTTGGAAGTTAAAAACATAAAAAAAGAGAGCCATGCAAATCTTAATTCTTTCCACTTTTCTTTCTAGCCTAAGGCAAAATTAGATTTTGTTTTCTAATTTCCAAAACTTAGCGGGGGTTATATTTAAGAACAATTTAACAATTGCATTGCAACTCTGGATCCTCATTTTATAGGGGGTTAGTAACATTGTCATAGAATGACACCTTTGAAAACTCTGAATTACATCCCTTAGTCACCAGCAAACACCAACGACAAACATGCAGTGCTTTGGTCCTCAGTGTTAGATTTCTGAGTCTCACCTAAACACCTGGGTTCAATCATAACCTAAATGAAAGGGGCCGGTAATTAGGTATGCTTATTTCCTAATCAGCGGTCTCCAACAATTCTGGCCCCAGGGACTGGTGCTCCTATGAGAATCTAATGCTTGATGATCTGAGGTGGAGCTGAGGCGGTGATGCCAGCACCGGGGAGCGGCTGCGAATACAGATGGAGCTTCACTCCCTCATCTGCTGCTCACTGCCTGCTGTGCGGCCTGGTTCCTAACAAGCCACGGAGGGTACTGGATTCCCGGCCCAGGGGCTGGGGACCCCCATCTTAAATGATCGCTCTAGTACAAACAGAACTCCTCAACTTTCTAAAGTTGCTAGGTTCACTGCTTTTTCTTTTTTATTAACAAAATTAGGTTAAAAAGAATTAAGTTGTCCACAAGGAACTAGGAATTACATTAACAAATATGCTGAAGTAGGGATACTGAGTAGAGGAAGAAACAACTTTATAACTTGAAAGTAAAAAACAGTACATATCTTTTACAAAGAAAAAATAAAAATACAGATTACAGTTTTATAAATATAAACCAGCTGAAAAAATGCTGCATGTTACTACCTATAAAATATAGTTTGAATTTAAAGAACACACCATTAAAATCAAAAACATGACAAGCACATAAAACACTCATTAGGATTATTCATAAAATCTAAGGCAATAAAACATGGAAAAATATTTTTTATATCAGAGATCGATGAAATTGGACTTGTTCGGTATAAAAAATGTTAACAAAAATGATTTATTGGGCACCTACTCTGTCGTACCAGGATGGGCTCCTCGTGTGAACTGTGCCATTTGCTCTGGACATCAGCTCTGTGCAGTGGAGGCCTCTCTAATTCACGTGAAAGAAAACGGCTCACGAGCTGGGCGATGGGCCGCCTTGGCATCTGGACTTAGATCTTCCTCATTCTATAACCCACTAGTTCACCTCTAATGCAGTTCCACGCAACGGAAAATGTTCTTAAAAGAAGCAGTTTTCACATGTTGGTGGCACACTTTTCGTACACAGATCAATTAGGATTATTATTAGAAATTAGCCTTCTATCGCCTCAAATAACCAAACAAAAATAGCCAACCCTACCAGAGTCTATACCACAGGATTAACTGAATGCTTTACACATCTTTTTGAAACCGTAAGTTCCTCTCAAGCTGGTTGAATCCCCAGATTTTATCACTCTTTTGAAGATGAAGAAGCACAGATTAAATGTGTGCAAATATTCTAAAGAACCCACATGAGTCGATGGAAAGACTGAGAATCTGGAAGGAGTGCCAAAACGCTCAGATCAGCATTACTACTGGCCCGAGTAATTGTTCACAGATACGGCTTTAGCCCGGTACCAGGCTCGGGGACTAGCTTGCCAGGTGGGCCTTGACTAACTCGTTGCCGTGATACACGGCTTCCCTATAAAGGACTTGCGGTATTTGGTTATAAAATGCTGTACTGAGTTTGTTGCCAGCTGGCCTCTCATCCAACATCCACTTCCTTTCTGACTAATGCTTCTTGTAATCTGACAGCAGTGTTTAGCACCTGGCAAGGAGTCAGTACTACAGGTATGGCAGCACAGGGTGTTCCGGAGGATGATATGCTTTGCTGTAAACACCTCTCAGGTGAGCTGAATTAAGGTTCTTTTACTGCCAGTTTCGGGAGAGGCTGAGTGTGGAAACGCAGACAATGTTTACCTCTCCACAGACTGGAGGTTTTAAAAACTGTAACTTAAAATGAACATTATAACTTTGAAAATTATACTTACTTTCCTAACAGTTTAGGGGAAAAGTAGGCTGCTCCATATTTCTACTTTATAACACTTTTTATCCTAACGCCTCCAGAATCATAGGTATTGAACTTGACTAGATAAGCAGAAGAACTAAAGGTCTCAGGAAAAAAAAAAAAAAAAAAATCACTGGGCCTGGGAATCTCTGAGCAAGTACAACTTTCTTTTAAAGTTTGCTAAGGAGAATTTTATTAAAATCTGAATTCGAGCACTGTCAAGCATCTTGCAAGGTCCCCGTCCTCTGGTGCCGTGATCAGGGGCTCCGGCCACAGTGACCAGTGTTCACAGACACTGACCAAGATCCCTGGACCCCAAGTCTCTCAGAAGCATTGAGAGGAAAACCATACCCATCTGCAGGCGCAACCCTTCAGGGACAGGCACATAATAACCACACGGGCTTTTAGCATTAGAAAGGACCGCAGGGCTATTCCCACCCCTTATTAAAGCGTAAGAACGGAGCTCTAGAGATAAACGCTTTGGCCAGACCGATGCTGTAGTGAATGGCCAAGACGGGACTACAGTCCAGTTCTCACCTTTTACCAAACTTCTCCATTTAGTAAGTAGACTGTAGAATAATAGTAAAGGGGCGGGGGTGGCTGGCTTAACAGGCGCAGTTTAAATATTTGCTTTGAATATTTCTCATTTTTGCTCTGAAGGTCGTTATCATAATTCATTTACAACAGGGCAGCCTTATTTCAGCCATGCTCGGAGCTGACGAGGTAAGGACTCGCCCCAGGAGCGCGTGTTTGAAGCCGTAAGTGCTGACTCGGCTCTTCCTGTCCTGTTCTACTTGGGGGACTCCTGCTCACCCGTGACATGTAGATCGACTGTCCCCTTTTGACCCCACCTGACTTTCCAGGCTGTGGCCACTTGTACAGGTGCTGCACCTCGTGGCAGGTTGACGTGCTCGTGTACAAGACACCCTTACTATTCCAATCCATCCCATTCACAAAACATTTCTGCCCAAAGGCTCAGGGCAAACCTTAAAGTCACAGAGAGTAGTTCATCTATGTGGGATTAAAATCACCGTCTGCCAGCCGCATCGCCAGCGCCACAGCGCCAAACGGGACACTGAGGAGGCGGGGACCAGGGCAGCGACGACCGCAAGGCTCTTCCTGCGTCAGGCCTGGCTTCTCCGCGCTCGACGTCTGTTATCTCATTGAAATCTCAAACCGTTTCAGTCACGCGGACGTTTTACTAATGAGGAACAGGAGGTGTGAAGAAGTTCCATGACCTGAATGAAATCACCCTGACAGGACGGAGCCACAAGCCTATGAAAAGTCCACTCATCTGCGACATCAAAATTCTTTCTTTTCCACTTTCTTGCCTCTGGGAAGTTAATTCCTCAAATCTTGATAGAGGAAATAAATGCTCTGATCGCCTGTATTATTTATAAAATGTACAGTTGATTCCTGGCTTTTAGATATGTTCTTGATTTCACTTAATGAGGTAATCACCAAAATAAGAATAACATTCAAACACAAATAAACACTCAACCCCAATTTTACAGATATCAGTTGTCGGCCCACGTTAGCAAATCCTACACAGAGAGGAATGTCTCTTACTCATCACCCTGTCCCCAAACACAGGGCACACAGGTGATGGATCTAGATACAGCTTTCATGTGCATCAGCGATTGTCGGTTTCCTCTCGGTGGGTAACACAAAGGTTTTCCGAAAGCAACTAGCATCATTTGATAAAAGACAAATGAAAAAAATGAAGCGGAATCTGCTACAAATAACTTAAAAAATAAAAATCAAAGCGAAAGAAAACAATAGCTGTAACCAAAAAAGACTTCTTATTTCCTCCTGAACTGAATGCCCATCTGCTTTTAAACGGCAACATGTTTTTCCGTTAACCAGGACCTACAGCCAAGAAGCCAGAGACAATGGGGTGTGGCCACGGGGGAGTGGTGGGTGCGGGGATGGCTGAAGGGTGCTGCCTGCCAGCCACCAAGGCTGCTCCCGAGTGACCACGCTCTCCCTCCAGCGGGCAAAGAACTTCCCCTGGGACCTCTCCCGAGGATGACAGAAATGCGTCCGCTCTCTGGGTGCCCTCTGCGGTGACAGAGGGCGGAGCAGTCCGAAGGGCACAGGGAGACACTCAAACACTGGGCCTGTGTAAGTTTTGATGGAACAAGGTTGACGGAGCCAAAGAAAGCACTAGGTGGAAAGAAAATATTTTTTTAAAGTGCCCCCCCATCCCAGCCATTAAAAGTAGCGCCTATATCATCTCCATTCCAATCATCCTCTATGACATTTTCATTAAAATGAAAAATAAAATACTCACTATACTTCAAATTAACATTTTACGTAAAAAACAGACTATCGGCAATTTCCTCATCACTGGCCAAATTCGTGTTCCTACAACTAATAGCATACAATTACATAAAATTACTTTTATATAATTTTGATTATATTACTCTCCTGTGAAGACAATTAATTGATCTGTTTTTGTTTTTATATCAAAAGTGGCACAGAGACACTCTGCAACTCTGAGAAAGTGGCTGTGCCTGGAGCGGGGTACACTGCTTCAAAGTCAGAGGTCTCCCCTTGTGACAAATAAGAATGGAAGTCTATTTATTATAAATATAATTTTAAAAATCTTTTTTCCTTTTTTTCAGTTTAAAAGTGTTTGTCAAATATATACTACGGAGTAAGTTCATGATTTTCAAAAATTTTTTTTCCCTTTTGTTTTTTTTTTTCAGCTTAAGACGCGTTTGTTAAATATGCGCCCCGCGGTGGGTTCTCTGTGGAAGGGCACGTCCTCTGTCTGGGGGCGGTCAGGCACCGAGCCTGCAGGGGTCAGGTGACTGACGTTCTGGCTCTGAATTTGTTTTACTATTAAAAAATCAAACCGAATGTGGGCTCTCAACATTGCAGTACCATTTCCACTCTGATGGAGAGTAGGGGAAACAGATGAGACCTTTTATTTCATCTGAAGCTAAATTTTCTCTCTTATGTTTCCTATTTACTAGTTTTAAGACTTTTAAAAAAATCATAATAGTTCTCAAATAATAGGGCACCTGCGTATATTAGCTAAATATTCAGACCACTCCCCAAAACACAAAAAATGTGGTACAGACCTGTCTTGTCCAAATAGAAAGCCCCAGAACTACTAAGATACAGCTCTGAAACAAAATTTCGATGAAGTCGTAATAATATATTGATTATAACTGGGAACACTGAGGGTGCCCTCCCCTACCCAAGCATTACAGACACAAAAATGTAATTTGAGGAAGAACAAATTTCTGTTACCTTTCTTGTGACTATTTTTTAGAAGATCTGATACAAGCATTAATCAGAAAGGAAGGCGCTTCTATTTTAGACTAAATAGGGCATGTGCCACCTAAGAGCCCGCAAGCTGGTACAACGCACCCTGGCACCACGCGGGAGACCTCACCTTCCAGCCCGACGGGACCTCGCCGGCTCTGATTTCTGTTCCACGTCACTACCATAAATTACTTCAAAGTGAGAAAGGCGCGTTTATACCCTGCTAACTGCTCTTCCACTCCACTCAGCTCAAGTGAAAGACCGATGGTTTCTTCCCCTTGCCATTTCCTGTACACCTCAAGTGAAAGACCGATGGTTTCTTCCCCTTGCCGTTTCCTGACACCTCACGTACAGGACGCCAGCCCTCGGTCCTACAGCAAACACTGAACTCTAGAACAGCCGTAGCTCAGTCAACAGCAGCTGTACATTCGCTCGAACGTTGGGATGTTCACGCCGAGAGATGCTCTACGACTACAGTTGCAGACAGGACTTAGATGCACATGTACTTCAAGTGCCTCTCAAGCGACTTACTACATGGCTTTTCCCTGCCATGAGACTGAAAACCTAAAGGAGGAGAATCATGTTTACATAGTTCACACTTGAAACAAAACAATGAGTAGACGAGGACCTTGTTTTGGTGGTTGCTATTAGCTATGACTGCGTGACACGCTAAGTCCGATTCCACATGTCAACCGACTTAAAGGATTCTCTGAGCACCACCACTGACCTATTATCTGTCAGTCCTGCGTTTTTACGGAAGGCAGATAAAAACAGCAGCAAGCAAAACAGAACGCGCAGTCTCAGTCTGCTGGATCATTCAGAATAAAAAGCATCTATCATTTCTTACTTAGAAAATATTAATCTCCCCATACGAACCCGTATCAGTGGTATTCAGAAGATATTTCTGTGTGGAGGAAATGCACATAGAAAGATGCACAATTATTTTAATGGAATTTTAACTTGTAAGTAAAAACAGCCTAAGAGTTGCTAAGGACAGAAAAATGTTTATCTGCCACACTTCAAACTCTCATACTTTCACAGAGGTCCCGCTACGCTTATTGAGGGTGTACTTTCGCGGTTAAGAATAAACTGTCCCTTTTAGTTTTTATGTGAGAATCTTTGTTCGTACACAAGTACACCGAGATAATTTTCCAAAATGACCAAAGAGGACAGTAATACAATCTCTTTGCCAAGTCTTCTGTACTTCGGAGTGCTCTCACGAGATCCTAATTTCACTTTTATGGTCTCTGAGAAAGCGGTAGGTGGCACATCGTTTCCATTTGATAGGTCGAGACGTCAAAAAGTTCAGAGCCGTGAGTGTGGCTGGAAGCTGCTGTATGAAGAAGCCCAAACGAAGACTCCTGCTGCCAGCCAGTGATCTCTCCACTGTATGATGCTACTGCTCTGAAGACCGCATTTTAAGAAATATGTAAAAATAACTGAGATACAATAAAAGCCAGATAAGACGCAATTTAATCTAGCGATTGCCTGTCATGTAGTGTACCTCCTGTGTTAAGATTTCCTGATATATGGTTATTTAAAACAGCGGGCACCAAGCAGTCTTTTCGCCGAGGACCCCAAGTCACCGCTTTCCTCCCACCGAGGGACCCTGGGAAGAACCCTCTTACCTCTGCCCCTGAATACGTGTCCGTGCGGAGGATGAGTTCGTCCAGATCAACGTCCTGACTGATCGGCATAGAGTGAAACTGCAGGTTAAATATTTCCCTTCTCGTCGCTGCATCTGGTAAAGGCACGTAGACGATCCTGTCGATTCTTCCAGGCCGCATCAGAGCCTGGCAAGAAGAAGGGGCCATGTGGGTTAACCAGGCTCGGAGGTGACCTTCTCCGTGGACGGTGCCCAAGCAGAGGGGACGTCCAGAGTCTCCCGGACTTCCCACTACCGTCCACAAATAAAACACGTCCTAGAGACACTACAAGCTACTTCCAAGTTTCAAACCAATAAACAATATTCAGAACACTTTTGAAAATGGGAAAGCAGTATTTCTGAGAGGTTTTATGCTCCTCAGCAACTGTCAGGTCAGTAAAAGATGACTATTCTCTTCTAGGAGAACGCAAATATGACCTCCATTCATCACGTCAAAAGAGATTTTTTAAATAACTTCCTGCAGTAAATCTTAAATATGGCTTAAGCTGTTTCAGAGAGCCCTCAGAATAGCCCAGCTCTGAGAACGGGATACTTCTGGTGCTGAATGCAGTCAAATAAACGTTTCTCTCATTTTACCAAAGGTGAATGCCTAAATTATCTTACAGCTAATGAAGTCATCTACTCAGAAACATTTATTGAGCAGGCATTATATAGCAGACTCTGTTCTTGGTACTCGAAAACAGCTTGAGATAGATAAGTGTAAAATTGACTATGGTGATGGTTATACGTGTCTGTGAATATATGAAAAACCACTGAATTCTCTATTTTAGATGAGTGGCATTGCCGGTATGTGAAGTATATCTCAATTAAGCTGTTAAAAGAGATACAGGTCTAAAATGCGTGTTCACGCGTGTGTGTGTACGCGTCCACCGAGGACATGGGGCCGTTTTCAGGTGGGGTAGGAGAACAAGCCTCTCCGAGGAGGTAACCTGGAGACACCCACGGGAGCCAGCACGCAAAGGTCTGGAGAAAGAGCATCATGGTAAAGAAAACATCAAGGGCAAAGGCAAGGCTGACTGGTACGCTCGGGGAAGGAAAAAAACCCGATGTGGTAGAAACGGTGAGTCAGGGGAACGAGGCAGGCAATGCCGTCAGAGAGGCAGTCACGGGCAGATCGTAAGGCCTCAAAAGACATGCTGAAGATTCTGGATTATATTCTATTTGCCATAAGAAGCTATTGGAAGGTTTTAAGTAAGAAAGCGGAATGGAAAGATTTATATAGTACCAGGTCACTCTTGAGGGACAGTAGCAAAAGATCTAACGTGTATAATCAGAATCCCAGAGGGAAAGGAAAGACGGGGCAGAAAAAATATTTGAAGAAAGAGCCAAACTTTCCCCAATTGGCACACACACATAAATTTCCATGACGAAGAAGCTCAGTGAATCTCAAACAAAATAAATACAAAACATGCCACACCTAGACACATCACGATCAAACTGCTGAAAACCAAAGATAAAGAAAATCTCGAAAGCTGCCAGACTGCATACAGGGACAATGGTCTGAATCACTCATGACTCTCGATCAAAACAACGGAGGGCAGAAACCAGTAGAACATCTTCCACGTGACGAGAGAATAAAAACAGCATCCCGGAATTCTACTCCCAGTGAAAATATCCTCCGATGATGAAAAAAAATGAAGTCACCTTCGGATTTAAAAACGAGAAAATTTGCTTCCAGCAGACCTACTCTGCAGAAAATGCTCAAGGAAGATCTTCAGGTTGATGGAAGATGACACAGAAAGGAAAACGAATCTTCGGGAAAAATGAAGAGCACTGCCAATGAAATACCCCCAGAACGGAGACTCCTTCCACCTCCCCAAAATCACTGTCATCACTGGCATAATCGGAAATGGCATTTCCTGAAGATTTAAGAAACGCTCGCTTATAAATAGTGAGAAACGGCACATTTCTATACGCGTAATTTTCGAGGTGAAGTATCCGGAAAGAACTGACAGAAGTAAATACAGACATCAAGGAAGACCCCAGGCGTGAACACCTCGTTAAAAAAACAAAAGTGAAAAAAACAAGGCCCTGAAAATATAGCTGAGACTATACATAGAGCGCTACAGAAAAGGCGAACGTCAAAACCTCGATGTGGTTGCTCTGCGGGAATCAGCACAAAAAATGAAGATATTCTCATCCGCAGTAAACCGTCCTTTGCCTCTGACCCAGGAGGCTCCTATCTTTTCTCAGCCTCCATGAAATTGCAGTGGTAGCTGCTTAGCTTTCAAATAGGGTAATAGGGAATTCCCTTTAGAATTCCAAAGAGACTGTTAAACTCACGCGGTCAACACCATCATCCCTCACACCAGCGCTTCATAAAATACTCCAGTGCGTACGAACAGATGTAATGGAAAAAGGGTTTCTTGTTAAATAAGTTTGGGAAACACTGGGTAGAAACAGGTTTCTCTATGTAGAAATGTTTGGTGTCTACACTGAGGGATATTACAAATCTCTAAGGGCTGTAGTTATACAGAAATTCTATCCCAAATTCCCAAATTCCAATCACAGAACACCTCAAGAGTTAATATTCCATTTTTACTTTGAAAAATGCTGTATACTTTTCGCACATGTCACAATACCTAGAACATGGTGTCTAAAAGATATCTATTTATTCTTATGTACAAATTAGCAAGCAAAGTCAACTAACAAATGCATAGTCAATATATTTCCTTTGTTCAAAAATAAGTGCTTTAATTATTTGCAGACTATTGCCTACAACTAACAGTTCATTAGGGGGAAATGATGCGTGATCTGCTTCCTTGAAAAGTACTTTATCCTATAATTCAAAACTGCATTTAAATCATGGGATCACTTCCTCCCTCACCTAAAACAAATACAGGATTCAAGAAATTAGGATGATTCTAGTAGATATATACTTCCAAATTATTAAGAATGTTATCTAAGACAAATAACATCAATATTTATATAACCCTTTAGAGTCTAACAGGCACTCTCACGTACTATATTTCACTTAATATTCCTGCAAAGCCCGAGAAGTAGATATTGTCATACTCTAAGAAAAGGAAAATGAGGCCGAAGCGCACGTAATAAATGGAAGAAACTTGGCTGAAATCAGGCCTCTGAATGTTGAATTAGTCCTTTCTCACTTAATTCTCCTGCCAGTACCGTGTGACCCTCAGCATTAATGATGAATGAAAATTCTTGTTCTGAAATATGACACAGATAACAAAATAAATTGAAATAATTTTCATCAAAAAATTATTACACATCTACTATGTGCAAGGCCCTGGTTTGGCTGCTGGGGATATAGCTGTGAATAGCTTGGTTTTATTTTTAAGTTTTTTTTTTTTTTTTTAAGTTATCCTTTTCACCCTTTTGGGAGAAGTCACATTCTAGGCTGTTTTCAACTTTCCTTTCTGACAGCTGGAAGACCGTAGCAAAGGGTGTATCGAAGGCACTGGAACAGCACTCGGCATGCGTCTGTGCTTTCCCCGCGAGTCGTAGCCGTCTGCAGGCGGTGCAGGCTGAGTACACTTCAAGATTAGAATGTCGTCTGGGCCAACAGCCAGCTAGGCTTTTTCTGGCCTGATCTCGTCAGTGAAAGTGAGCTTAAAAAACAGTAGGAAAGAGCTTTCCTTCCTGCAGAATCCTGAATAAGTTAACACCCTTCCTAGAATTTCTTTAAAAATACTGCTCTACGATACTAGAGTGGAAGAATGATGGCATGTTGAATGATGGCACGTTGTTATTTTAAATCACAAGACAGCTCTCAATGAAGAAACAAGCCACGGCTCCCCAAAAGCTGGAGCGCTCTGGCCCCAAGGTCACAGACACTCTGGCCTCTCCATTAAATCTCTATTTTAAAAAATCACAGGGCAAACTGCCTTTCCGAGAGGACGTATCCAAGACCCTGGCAAGTCTCCACACCTTGACCAGCCTCAGTTTCCTCATGAAAATCAAAGTGGTTCTTTAATTGGAGAGGCCTGTGTGCACCTGACAAGAATTCTTCTCAGAATCCAGATGAGAAGACACGCCGGGCCCGATCCTGTTAACTTCAGAGAGTTTACCTGAAATCTGCGTGCGCCCCAGACTGAAAATTACGGTATCAGGCGATCTTTTAAACGTGACCTCCAGTCTCAATTCTAGGACTCCATTAGAGCATCCTACACCTAAGGAAATGTCCACAGACTGCATGACACGGTCACTACAGAAATGTGTGATTGCTGCTTCATTACGAATTCTCACTATTCATAAAACTAACACTGTTAGCTGTTCTCCTTCTGACCTTTACAGAAAGGACTCAAAAGCATTTCTGGTATTTCACTTTGATTCTTACTGGTCCAACTTTCTATCAGTTACAGGGCTGCCTTTTCTCTTTTAAAGATTCCGAAATTCAACTCCCGTAATTTCACATCCCATCGATGTTCAAATCTAATTTAATTAGCATAAATACTCGTTCAGACCAAAGTATTAAAACAGACACTGAAAAATCGGGCCCTGGCCACCATTCCTGTGCAGCGATCAGCAGGGGACACCCTCCCGAGAGGGGCGAGGGGCACTGAGCCCTTAAGTCCCATGCTACTAAAAACATACCAGCGTTATCCCAAGTCATGGAGGAGAAGGTTCCAGAAACTGGGGAGAGAGCTGGATCCGTGGTAACAGCTCTGACTTTTTTCAAAGAAATCGTGAACTTATTCTAGACATCTCTCTCACTCAAAATCCAACTGATACATTGGTATGGTTATTGATACCTCTTATATCTCCCTTGAAACTTTCATTGCTACTCCATCTTCATTATTTGTTTCTTTACCATCTGACTTTCCCACCAGACTGCAGGCTATACGTAGCGGAGGGTATATGTTGTTTTATTCGACCCCGGCAACTCAGCAGTGGCACGGACGAGGCACTCAGTAGCGTCCGCTCGCTGAAGGCAAGCCAGGCAATCTCCGTTCTGAACGGCGTGCCTGCGGGGCTGGTCATCCTGTCTGCAGTTCCATCCTTCCCTTCCCCTACTCCTCCGTGGCCACATCGTTCCTGCTGGCTCATTCTAACAGGACATACTGTAACTGCCGATTTCTGACCACTGAACAGCAGGCACCTCAGGGGGACAGTCACAGTCAAGCACAGTGTTCCGGGCCTCTGGCATCGTGGTACGACTCCTGCCTGGCCCGCAGCTGTCCCCTCCTCTCTCATGTGGCCCGGCCTCCCGGCCCTCACACACACCTTGCTCTGCTCAGAGCAGCATTTCACCTTCTCAGCTACCGGGCAAGCTCCACCTCTTGTTCAAGTCTCAGCTTAATAGTCTTCTCCTTTATATGCCCTTCTATGACTCTTCCAAGTACATAACCTGCAATCTGGCATACAGGTTAAAAGTGAGGGTAAAAGAATCAGCCCGACAGGTTAAACTTTAACTGGGTCAACATTTTAGCTCCACCGCTTATCAGCCGTGTGTCTGGACAAATCATTTAAACCTCTCGGTACTTCAAAATCCTTAACAGTCCTAGTATCTACTCAGAGGATGATCACATCAATTGAATGATATGATGGATGTAAAGAGCTCAGCACGGTGCTTGGCGCTCGGCATGAACGCTTCTCTTTAGATGCTGGGACTGTTCCGTATATTTATCCCCAGTGCTTGACTGAGCTCCTGGAGCACAGGGAGTGCTAGTTATCTTTGGATCCTAGTACCTGGCACATGGTAGACGTTCATGTTCTCTGAATGAATGAAAGAACGAATGTTCCAAAACCTCCTATTCTATGAGGTTAGAATAACAGTAGAAAAGTCAGGTTAAAAAACAGATTCTTGATTTATCTTTCTAAAATATCAATGTTTAAAAAAGACTGCTATTTAACGACTCTCCACTTGCCTCTTCCTCTCCCTCCTTCTTTTCATAGCCTCTGAAATGCTCAATTCATAGCACTTTCGTTAAGAGAAAGGCGATCTTACAGAGCGTGCTTGCTCGCATCAACAGAAAGCTGATGGGAGAACTGCTAAGAGAGGCGGCCCTAAATACACGCCAGATTTATGCAATCTTTTCAGGCTGCTGGCCCGCCCCACTCAGTCTTAGAGATGGACACGGCTGACGTCTGGAAGTGTTTTATATTTCTGACTTTAGCTGCTATCTGTTAAAATATTTATTGTTTATTTCCCGCTGTATTGAGGGATAACTAACAAATGTAACTGTGTATATTTAAAGTGTATGACGTGCTGATCTGGTACACAGACACATTATGAAGTGCTTATCAAGATCGAGGTAATTACCACATCCACAGCTTCACACAGTTAACTCTTTGGTGTGCGGTGGGAATACCCGAGACCTCCTCTCAGCAAATTTTGAGTATACAACACTGTGTTGGTCACTATGTTGGACGTTAAATCCTCAGAACTTACTCATCTTGTGACTGAAAGTTTGTACCCTTTCACAGATATGTCCCCATATCCACCTCCCCTTAGACCCTGGCAACCACCACTCTGTTTCTATGAATGGCCTTTTCATTTTATTATTTATTTCTAAGATTCCATATATAAGTGCTACCATATCGTATTTGATTTTCTCTGGCTTATTTCATTGTAGCTGCTATCTTTTAAGGCTTCAAATTCTCAATGTTTCAGAAATCCAATTTCATAATATTTTATATGTAGTTTAGTAATCTCTAAAAGTTTAAGTAGAGTGAAGAAGGAATAGCTTTAGAGACCAATAAAGTAAGCAGTATTTAGTAAAAATCATGTAAATTAAGCCCCTGTGATGAACACTCTTCATTATAATACATGGTAAACTTCTGGAGTGATAAGAAAGAAAGAAATTGTACTTAAGTTAGAGGAGTTATCTCCTGAACGGATCAGGAAACAGACACAGATTTTATATGTAATTTGAATAACAAAAACTTAACTACTTACATATTTAAAAGTAACTAGAAGACATCAATGGGGCAACTTTTTTTGTGTGCATGCAAAACACTATCTGCGATACAAAAAAAACAGCAGATGACTTGGTTCTAACCTTCTTTACACATCAAAAGTGGAGAAAAGTCAACGTGCAGAGAATTAATTGCAGCAAATTTTAACCTACAGGCTAAGACAGTAGTAGAAAAGATGACAAAACAGAAATAACTGCCACATTAATTACAAATGTAAAGATGAGGCAAAAATCAAATTGCAATTTGATGGATACTGTTATACTAAAAGCCAATCAATTTAATGAGATAAAACCAGCCAATATTTACCTAATGCATATATAAGACACTTTTAGAAAGGCAGAAATAGTTCGAGAGGAGGGTGTTAGAGATCAAGATAAACTACACTTAAGCAACAGGCTCTGTAAAACCAAGAAAACCAATCTTTGTAATAATGCCTTCCTTATGGCTTGTAGCTTAGTGAACCTTTTAAAAAAATCACTTGAGATCTTTTAATTTTATAGTATAACTAAGTAGTAATGATATGTAGTTAATTAAACGCATTATCCTTTAAATAAGTAATCCTTTTGAGATGGGTGTATTTGATACCGTGGAGAATATGGGGGGAGGGGGAAAAACTTTCCAAAAAGCTAAGAAAGTGAGAATTTTATTTTATCAATATATTTTTTTAAAGACATAACATCATTACTGGTGCAGAACATAATTACCTAGCCTTAAAATTAAGTTATTATAACTAGTTCAGAAAATAAAAAGTGAGGAGTTAAGATAAACTGATGAGGTAAGACGCTGGAAATGAAGAATTGCCAGTGTCCTTAAGAAACCTAGACACCTTTTCCTGACCCAGATGAGCTGGGCCTTAAATGACAAGTAGGGGGACTTTATCGGGTTGAGACGGTGGACAAAGGCAGAGTGAATACTGGCTGCAACAACATACCAACCACCGCAGGGCGGGCAAAGGTTACATGGTCACACTGTGGCCGACCTTCCCGCGGAGCACTGGGACTGGTCACACGTCTGCTCGGATGTGGCCTCCTTCAGGGCCAAGAGCCCAGAGGGGGCGGAGGCTCCAGGAGTCAGAGAGCATCCGCACGTGACAGGCCACGAAAAAGGCTGGGAAGCACTGGTAGAGGACCCTTGGAACATAGGGCTATGGAGGTGGGTGACGTAAACAAACAAACGAAAAAGCAACTCCACAGCTATGATTATTTTATATATGGTGGGTATTGTCAAGGACTTAGAAAGTCCATAGGATATTGTGGAAGGTTTTTAATCAGGTGAAGGACAGGCCCGATTTTCTGTTTAAGAAAGTAAACAACTCTGGCAGCGTGGAGGTGGCACAGGAATGAAATATAGCTTCCAGTTAGACAGTTAAGACAATCTTGAGGTCTTTAATTAAAACATGAATAATAGCAGTGGCAGTGAACCAGAAAAAGATGACTGAAGAGATGTCTTTGAAGTAGATCTGCCCATAGTTTCCAACTTATTAGACATTTCCCCTCTCGACGAGGCCTCTCCATCGTGCAAAGGAAGATAAAGCAGGGTTTCTTTTAGCTAGGTGTGGATTTGTGCTCTGCGAAGAGAACAATACTTGCCCATTTAAAGTCTAGATCTTACCATGTGCCACGACCTCACCTTTCGCCTGCCGGAAATGCTTTTTAAACAACATTTCCATCCGCATCACAGCTGCTGAGGACCCTCAGTTACCCCCGCACTACACGGCGCTCCGGGGCTCCCTGACATTCACAGAGCAGGTCGATTCTGCAGACATCTACTGAGTATCTCCTGGGTGCTAGGCGCAGGATGAGGCGCTAAGGTGACAATGTTCTTTGCCCTTTGAAAAACAATTCTTTCAAACGGATTTCTGTGTGACGGCATCTGAGCACGTGTTTGTGTTACAACAAACCCGTCCATCGGTCTGCAGGCGTCTGCCTCTGTGGGGCTTGCTCGGTTCTGTGACAGCCCACGGCGCCATGTGAGGAAAGACGACGCACCTCACAGCAGGTGTTGAGGAAGGATGCACCACGGTCCACGCGGCACTCGACAATGAGCACAAGAGCGAAGAAAAACAATTCAACATACACACACACGCGCGTGCGTGCGCGTCCTCGTACTAGAATAACATATTCTTCACCTACTTCTATTTAAAGGGCCCTTTTCAAAGGTCGGGGCTGGGTGAGAAAGGTGAAGGGAGATATCGTCAAGAGCACTGTGGTGAGTTTGCACAGCGACGGATGATGACTACAATCAGTGGGGTGATCCCACTGTCAAGTATAAAAATGTCCGATCACCATACTGTACACCTGCAACTAATATAACTGTACTATATACCAACTATACTCAAATACAAATAAAATAAATAAGTAAATAAAATAAAGCCAAAAGCCAAAACAGTGTTTATCTAGAACTAATCCTAATTCTTCCTCTTGTTAACAGTGAATCTGCTTTTTGATAAACCACAGAGCAAAACTGAAAACACTGCAATTAAGCTTCTGAATATCTCTATAAAATTCCCTCATTTAAAAGTTCTCTGTAAAGTAGAAGGGGGGCGGCTTCCTACGTATACACTGATTTAAAAAACTTTTTCTTTTTATGGTGACATTAGTTAACGAAATCCAACAAGTTTCAGCTGTACACTTTAAGGGTAAGGCATATACGCTGATTTTTAATGTATTTAAATATAAATATTCCCATAGGTTCCTAACAGGGATGAAGGTGGGGGACGCCCTGACCCCTGCTTCTTTCTCCAGCATCCTGTCCCCGTACTCGGCCCCTCCCGGCCCTTTATTTTCCAGCAGCGCAAACTCCGTAGCTGCTGAAAACCCGTCCCTCGCAGCGGCGCACGCTCCTCTCTCTGTGGGGACGGCGCCGGCCCCACGCTCCTGATCCGGGCAAATTCTAGTTCTTCCTTCAAACCACGTCCGCACACACGAAGGAATCGTTATTTTTTTCTTTATATTATTTCTAAACACGGTTCACATGTCTACTGCACGTTATACGATATTTGTTCACATGTTCTAACCCCCCCCTTGGAATGTAAGGTACTCAAGGGACATATATTTTTCAAAATTAAAAAAAATCAGTTCATCAAAAATGCCAGGGGTTACGGATAGCAAAACCAAGGCAGAGAGAGGGTCGGTAAGTTCCCCAAAGTCACACAGTAAGTGGTGGAGACAGGAAAGCAGGTGTCACACTGGGCCACTGGGCCTCGGCACAGTCCCAGTCCGGCAAAGGTCACACTGTGAACAGACGCCGGGCTCCCTGCCTGGTCGGTCATGAGGGCAAGAATCATTTTTACTTAAAGCAAAAGCATTTTTTCTTCATTTGACACGAAGAGAATTAGAAGCGCGAGGATGTCTCCTCTTCCTGAACTCCTGCGCTTGCTGAGACCGCGTCGCGGCCTGGACACCTGGATGTCAGGTCCCGCACCATGACGTGGCAGAGCTTGGAAAAAGCGTTCTGGTCGTTTAAAACGGTCAGATGCTGAGCTCCTACTCCACACGGGAACTGCGACCAGAGCTCTGCCAGGCAGGTCCTCACG
>NW_006440645.1:4617409-4625835 GCF_000325575.1 Pteropus alecto | reverse complement strand
GCCGCCAGCGGTGCGAGGGCGCGAGGCGGCACAGCCCGGGCGCAGCCTACGGTTCGATCCCGCAGGCCCTGGCAGCTAAAGGGGGCTCCGCCGCCCCACAGTGCTACCCCAAGGCACATTTCCAGGTAAGTCAAAATATTGTTAAAGTTTTAGTAAAAATTGGGGGAAAACTGTGAACCAAGACTTGGTTAGTAGATTATGTCAGTTTTCCTCCTCCTTTTGTAAGAAGTGCTAATCAGAAATGCAGTCACGTGGGCGGTGTGCCCGGTGAGGACGGGGCTTACTGAAGGAACCCCTTTAGTAAGGGAACAACGACATGTAACGGAACACGGACCCAGACTGTCCCGGCGCAGAGCCACCCAGCGCACACCCACAGGCCGTTCCGACGGCTCCCAGGGCTTCGCCTGAGCTGCTGGTAAGGTGCGCCTGGCCAGTGCATGAAGACATTCTGTGTTTAAAGCCTCGGAGGGTATTTTAACCTAGACTCACATTTACTGATGTGTGTGCACTCACGCTGCACACTGATTTTGCATATATGTGTATGTGTGTGCATGTGTGGATTTGGCCCCGTGCATGAAACTGCAGAACTCGTTTTATGGCTCAAAAACATAGAAAGAAACGAAAGAGTTCTTCCTCTGCAGCAACAGGGAGCCATCGACCCCGAACAGAGACATTTCCTGTTTATAAACGGCTGGGAAGGCGTGACTTCCAACCCAAATACCTAGCTTGGCAAGTTAGTACTGTGTTGACTGATGCTTTTATAACCACTTTTATTCTACCTTAAATATAAATATGAAAAGAGAGATGACTCGTTTTTTCTCAACTTTTTTTTTTTTTTTAACAGGTTTAGGAAAATAGGAAAGAGAGGAGAATATTATAAGCAGAGCAGCTGGGTGGCAGAGGGTGGCACAGCCCTGACAGAGGTGGCTGAATCATCTCAATCCCACTCTGAGGGTGAGAGGGGGTGGTTATTTCTCTGTATGAAAGAAAAAAAGAAAAAATGGAACTTTCGCAGAATGTTACAAATCTTTAAAGAAGAGTCTGAAAGTTGCAACTACAAGTCCACCACATTCTCCCGTAAAGCATGTAAAAAGCTTTCTCACGGGCCACGGGATTGACGCTGCCTGGGGCGTTAAAATGCAGGGGGCTGCTGGTACACCCTGCTTCCACAGCACCTGGCATTCGCTCGCAGTGCTCTGAGTACCCATATTTACTCTCTTAAACACTTCGAATTATTTACTAGAAATGCTATACACCAGAAATGGTGCAGGTTCTTGTAACGTACATTATTTGTTGAATCTTCGAACAACTGTGCAAGGTAGCCGGAATCACATTTCTCTTCCTTGCTAGACTATGAGCCCCGTGAGAATGGGGGACCATATTTGTATCGTTTACTCTTCCAACATCCGGCCAGGAATATCTTAAGTGCTCAGTAAATACTGTCGACTGACTGCCAGCAGTTTTCCAACACACGAACCACAACGAATAGCCTCCAATGGCTCATCTAGTAAATCGGGGTTATATAAATGCTCTATTTCGTATGGACTGTACTGAAAGCAGAAATGGCTTTACGTCAATCATGTCTGGTTTCAAATCCCTGATTTTCCATTTGCTAAGTGTGTAACATTTATTAGCCAAGTCCTCTGGCTTCTCTCAACCTCATTTCCATTATTCTAAGATGTGGTAATTCTATTACCTTTCAGGGTCATCCTAAAATGAGATAATGCGGAGCAAAACTGTCAGCACAATTTCAGGGATATAACGTACTAAATAAATGGAAGCTCATTATGCAGAATGATCTGGCCTTGTGCGTTCATTTGCCCAGCACCGTCACCCCGTCGTGTTCCGCTCTGCATGGTCCCTATAAGAAATCATCAGAATTGTGACCTTGTCATTTGTGTGTACTGTCTCTTTTCTCCATCTTACTTTTAAGGTTTTCTTCTCTTTATCATTAGTTTCGCACGATTTAATCATGGTGTGCCTTGTGTAATTTTTTAATGTATATCTTACTTTGGGTTTATCAACATATATACTTTCACCATATTTGGAGACTTTTGTGACCATAATTTTATGATCTGATTTTCTGCCCCCTCTCCCTCATTTCTTATTAAGTACTCTGAGTACATGGCATGGTCCTGCGCGTTACTGAGGCTCTGTCGGTCCCCCAACCCCACCCACATTTTTTTCTTTCTGTGCTTCGTTTGGATAGTTTTATTGCTGTGTAGTATCTAATCTGTTGATGGGTCCAACCAATAAATTTTTTCTTCAGAGCTGGATACTGTATATTCCAGCTCTAGAATTTCCATCTGATTTATTTCATAGCTTCGATTTATTGCCTCTGAATTATATTTTCCTTTAACTCCTTCAATACACGTAGCCATTTTTAAAGTCTGCTAATTCTTTACCCCTACAAGTTATAGTCTATTTCTACTGACTTGTTTCCTTCTAATTATTCAGTTTTCCTATTAAAAAGACATTGGATGAGACTGAGGACAGAGGACAGGGTACTGGCAGTCTGAAGAGACAGGACACAGGAGATGGCTGTCTGCGAGAGTGGGAAAGTAAACAGACTAGGAATAAATGAAATGTTGTCTAAAGAAACCGAGATTTTGGATATTAAGAAAAAAAACTGCGAAATCAGTTTAAATATCTTCAAGAAGTTTCAATGAAATGTTTAGATTTTTTTGTGGGGGGTTCTAAAATAATAGATAAAGCACGTATTTTAGGTAATTTTAAGAAACTGAAAGGAGCTTAAAAGTAAAAGATTAGACAAAATAGTATGATCGCTGTACTCGAAGACACGAAGGGGGCCACCACGACATCGCTAGAGATCGATCCGCACAGAACGTGGGGGCTGCCCCTTCGTGTTTCCCGTGAAAAGATTTAGTGAAGTGCAATACCGTTGGCCCAGACACTCGCCGGAACCCCAGCTGCCCAACGTGCCCCCGGCCTTTACCCCCGTGCCGCCCGCTGCTGGTATCCGCTGCTGGCGGGGGCACCGTCCACAGCCTGGGAGCAAAGCATCGGCAGTCGTGGACACGAGCTCGAGCCTGACTAGCGACCTCGGGGTCTTTATTCAGAAAGACGATCCGGAGGAGCCCAGCACACACGGCGACAAAGATGTGGGTCTGCCGGGCCTTTACCCTGAAGCAGCGTGCTTCCTGGGCTCAGGTCCTCAGCTCATGGGCCTATGTGACCATCCCACGCCCCACTCCCCGGCCCTCCCACCCCTACCCTCAGCCCTGTGGTGAAAGAACTGGGAATCCCACTGAAAATTATTCTTTCTTATAAATCCTCCTCCCCAACAATCTACATATGAAAAGCAACAAACAGTCTATGAGCATAAGGAAAAAGGCTGTAAGGAGTAGTTTTAAGTCTCTAAAATTTTAAGTGTTTACACTCCCTACAAAAATCAGGACACAACTGAGGCCAGGAAAAAAGTGAGTAAAAGCAGGAGCCCACCTCTGACCCTTAGCTCTAAAACACACGAGATGGTCGAACTGACTATACCCGCGGCCACAGATCATCTGTGTGACTCTGACGACGAGAAAGCTCAGGCTCCGGAGCAGAGCTGTCCAACGAAATACAGCCTGAGTCACGTATGTAATTTTTAATTTTCTAGTAGCTACATTAAAAAAAAACATTTAAAGCTAAAATTAGTTTCAATAATGTATTTCCTTTAATCCAATATATCCCAAGTGTTATTGTTTAAATGCCAATGTAAAAATTATTACGAAAATATTTTACTATTTTTGGACAAAGCCTTTGAAATCTGGAGTATATTTTACATTTCGGGCACATCTTGATTTGGACAAGCCCCATTTCGAGTGCTCAATAGCCACATGGGGCCACTGGCCACCAAACTGGACAGGTAGCTCCAGGGTTTACGGAGACCTTCAATGAAGAGACCATTCCCAAACACATCTAAATGCTAAGGGCATTAGATTAGCCAACAAAATAAATATTTATAGCTTGGCCCTGGGTTTACCAAAGATAAGCGGTATCACCCTAACCTGGAGGAGCTTAGAGGATGGAGATGACAGGTAACCAGTTTCGATTCAAGACAGGTCCTCAGAGAGATTTGAAAATTTTGTTCTTAAAGGCAAAATCCGTATAATTAACTTTCTAAACAAAAAAATTTTAACAAAAACCTCTCAACACTTCAAATTACATAAAGAGGCTTCAGCTCCACAAAGCAGAATTCTTTTTTTCTAGTATCAGCTGCCTACTTTTCTTACACCTGCACACAATCCAGTACAAAGAGCAAAATGAATTTCTTCATTTCTCCAGTTTCGTATTCTCTGTAAGGTTCATCATTGCACTTGACAACCAGGTCGCTAAGTAAAACTACGATTCCTCAGGGAAGAAGGGTGAAGGCAGAGTCTGAGACTGCAATCCCGCGCGGTGCCCGTCCTGGCCCTGCAGCCTGCTCCTCTGGATCCCCGGTTTGGGAAAAAGGAAAGAGTTGAAACGAACTTCCTCAAGTACTCGCACACACGTCCTCCTGACACGCAGGACTCCAAACTTTATCGTCTTGGGCAGAGCAGTCTGATGATATCAACTCAGACCTGACCCTACGTCCTAGAGGCCGCTGATGACCTACACGGCGACACCTGTGACCAGTCACACCATTTCCTTCTCAGTGAGTCAGACTGAATGGGTTTGCGGCCCAGTTCTAACCCAATGGGGATGCGAAGAGAGAAAAAAATGTAAATGCTGAAGAGTCATATGCTGCACTACAGGATAACATGCCTGACTTATATTTAAATACCTCAGAGTTGATCATACAGTATTCCTAAAAATGTGATTATTTCTAAAAAATAGCCAGGGAAAAAGCGCTTGTGTCTCAAGGTAAAGGTTGTGGTGAATGTGAGTGTGTGTGGCGGGGGGGTGGAGGGGGATGACACACTGTCACTCACTACATCCTCCACACAGACACTGAGAGTACCATTCGCTCCAGTTAGTCATCTAAAGTTTGTACTTTTTGCTCTCTTTTAACCAAGAGAATTTCTCCTCTATAAATTGCTGAGTTGAAATGAATGAAAAGGGACTGTCTCCCTTTCTTGAAATTCACCAAGAGAATGTTTAAAACATGACAGTTCTACAGATGACTCAAACCAGGGCCAGTCTTAAAACTGCCACATGATTCTGGACTTTGCCAGCACCCTGCCTTCTCTCCTGGGCTGTGTGCTCGCTGGGTTCCCCTCCACCCCGCCCCCCATACCCCCTCTGACAGCTCTATTTTTGCTAAGGAAGTCGCTGATGAGAAATCAACCCACGGCCCTCAGAAGGCGTTCACTTCACCTGTTACTGAGTCACGGGTGGCTCAGGAGGCATGAATGGGCAGGAGGGTGGGCATGGGGATCAGAACTGACGTTTACGCTGAAAGTTTATCATTACCTTCCTTTTACACATGAGGAGGTTTAAACAAATCAGAAGTCATACTGTCAATAAACAGCAAGGTTATGTTCAATTTATTTTAAAATAAAAGTAACTGCACTGCTTCCTCTGAATATAGAAGTGATTCACATTATTGTAAATAATTTTGACACAATACTGATTAACATTCATTAGAAAGTTAATGACATTTCTCTCTCAAAATCACCAAACAGATGGCACTATTAACATTCTGAGAAACAATTTTCCAGAGTATTGTAATGTACATTGCTTAACATAAAAAGTGTGTTATTTGACTGTTTCATAACCTACTTTTATTTCCCAGTAAATACAGTACATGGACTTCTTTTAATGCTAATACATACAGATATATATCACCATTTTAAGTTAATTATTACCCTTATATACATACAACACAGGTAATATTTACTCCTTGGAGCATCTAAGACAGGTAGGTACCATTAGCCTTTTCTGCAGGTTCAATCCTATTACTAATCCTGCAAAGAACATTTAAACTAGCATCTTGGATTGCCTGTCTTATTACATCCTAGGATAAATTCCTAGAGGTGCAATCAGTAGGACAAAAGGTGAATACTTGAAATTTTTTGTTCTAGATTAACTACCTCCCAGAAAAGTTATGCCAATTTATGCCCCACAATCACTTGTAATAAGCATAATATGATACCCGATATTGGAAAAAAAAACAAACGTGGAACGCCTTCTAGAAATGTCTGAGAAAAACCTATGTTCACATCTCCTGACGCCGTGCTGCCCGTCTTCCTTTGCTGTCTTGGAACACGAAATGCCAGGTCTTAAATGTCTGTTATATACTTAATTACCAACTTAAACATAACCTAACACACATATTTTTCAAGTCTTTCCCTTTACCTGCCCTCACTAGAAGATCACGTAGTAAAATGGAAAGGGAAATAGCCAGAGTTTTTGCAGACAGGTGCAGTGCGTGGCGCGAGGGCCGGCTCTGAGCAGCGCCCACGGTCCTCCGCCGTCGCCATCGGATGCTGGGCTCACCTCGTGGTGCTATCTGAACCTAGACTCACTGGGGCAGCGAAATGTCCCTGGAGGCAGAGAAATCGGAGATGAGGGACTTTTCTCAGGTGGGTGCTGAGGGAGGTGGGAACGCAGAAAGGGCACTTAGGGAAGGAAAAACAGAGGATGGCGGGGAAGAGAAGAGTGACAGGCGCTGTGACATAGTGCGGAAAACGGCTTCAGAGGCAGACTGGGTGATCATTTCACAATATGTGCAGATATCGAATCATTATGTTGTATACTGGAAACTAATATAATGTGATATGTCAATCATATCTCAATAAGAAGAAGGGCTTAAAATCTAATTATACTTGGTTAAAACTGTTGATTGGTTATGATTTTTCTTATTCTTTCATATTGGTTTCCTCAAAAATAGCGATCATTGCAGAACCTCTCTAATAAAGTTGTTATAAGAATTAAAATAAAAAAAAACATAAAACAAAACTAAGCATACTGGAGCTCACATCCGCGGGTCTGTATTCATCCTTGGTGAAGCTACTCATTTATTTCTGAAGCTTCGGTTTTCTCATCTGTCATAAAGAGGGACTGGACCACGATGTCTGACATCTTCTAGTCAGACTTTATTCTACAAATAAAGTCTAGAAATCATAGAAACACCCAGAGTTTATCCAGTCATTTATAACATTTAAAATAAAAAAATTATTGCTCCGTATCACTCACATCATTACAACTAGCATTGGAAGGTAACTTTATGGCCTGATTAAAGCATAAAAATATTTCGTGGAAAAGCAGGCACATCTGATACAGCAACTCTGTTTTTACTGGTTCAGCTCTAGACTGGATTTCATGTGTGAAATCATTAGGTATACTTTCAATATCCAAAGAGAATGAGCATTATTTTTCACAAGGAAGAATGAGCATTATTTTCCAATTTTAATTTATATCAAAGAGTAAAATAAAACATAGTGTTTGACCTACATCTACATAATATTTTTTAAGTTAAAAAAAGAATCTTAAAAGATAAACAGGTATCCACCAAAACAAATAACTTCAACAAGTTCAATCAATGTTAATGCCATATTTCTAAATTCTCTCACATAATTATGAAATCTGTCATAATCTGTTTTTTTGCTTACTAAACTTTCCATTAATGGCAAAGTAATTGAGGACATTAAAATGAGTATGTTACTGATGTCCCATGATTGTCTTCAACTGCTTAAATCTGCTGTTTTGAACCCCAGAGATCTTTGTTGATATCAGTAATAAATATATTTGACGGTTTAAATCACTAACCTAGCGTCAAAATACTGAAGGGTATTATGCACTTACTTATATATATGTAACCTGACAGGACAGTGGGATTACTAATAATTTCAACTATTTAAAGAACTTATTACATGCAAGTTAATTTATACTAATTACTAAATTACATAAAAAACTAAACAGATACAAATCGCTCCACATAGCTTCTGTAAATGTTTGCTGAAATAACTAATATACTACTTTATTCTCACAGCTAAATCGGACTACACTGAGTCAGACTGGGACACCAAGATTTGTTAGCTGAAGGTTATTTTTACAGGAGATGGTCCTAGTTAATATCTACTAGGTAGCATGTACGTGTATAAAAACAATCTGCACATAAAAAGTGGATTTGCTGGCAAAGAAGGCTCATTTCGCACAGAGAAGGTTGGCTGCCAGGAGTGCCCAGCCAGGCATCACTGAGAGGAGACAGTCTGAGCCTCAACAATGGAGCATGAGTCGCCAGGACAGACACCCCAGTGACAGCAGCAACCCGAGCAGCCCTTCTGAGTCAGAGGACGAAGCGATCTTTCCATATCTGTCATTCCCAGAGTCTTACAAGCCCCATGTTCAGCATCCACTGACTCCGCCAATGGCTTGTGTTTCGTGGTAGCTAATTGTGTCCATCCGAACCCAGACAGGACTTGCGCTGTGCTCAGGGAGGCACTGAATAGCAGTCTTGTTGGAATGCACTATTCCTTAATTAAAAATATATTTGT
>NW_006440645.1:4615975-4617361 GCF_000325575.1 Pteropus alecto | reverse complement strand
AGGATGGAATTCAGGAGAGTTTATTCTATAAGATGAAAGGATATGTGCCCATTAAATATTACTAGCTCGAAGCTTAGCTTTAGCTTGTGTGTAAGAATCAACCTGCATATAGAAAATGGTAGAAACGTACAAATTGTAGTTGATGGATGGTCACAGGGGCGGGGAGCACGGCGTGGGGGATGCAGTCAGCAATAATGTAGTGGCTAGGTGCAGGGCCAGGGGAGAGAAGGAGCAATTAGGGGGATCGTTTTATAGACTATGTAAATGTCTAACCAAGGTACTGTAAGCTTGAAACTAAGATAAAATTTTTAAAAACCTCCAAATATTGGTAAAATATCTGATAAGCACCAGTACTATAGCGTTCAGTTTTTAAAAATAACTGATTTTGTCGGTATGTGAAAAAAGACCAGTGTTGATGACATAGTTTCAAATGCTGGAATTTTGGGTAACCATGCTTTTTGAGCGAGGGAAAACCTCTTGTGACTAATTATGATGCTATTATGCTGTTAACAGCTAAAAGGAACCCCATTAACAGGCAGCATGCTAAGTATTTCGTATGTACTGCTTCATTTAATCATATAAGAAAGCAGTGAGGTATTTTAAATATCCTGATCATATGCATGATCATTAAAATCAGAGGGCTGAGTAACTTGGCTGAGGTCCGGCTCTGTGACAAGCCAGCTTGACCCACAGTGCACTTCCACACAGATGGACCACCAGGCCAGGGAGCTCTCTGGCAGTGCAGGTGATCTCTGCAGCCAGAGATCTGCATGCACCTGCCTCTTCAGTCTGGGGCTAAAACCACGACCAGTGGCTCTGATTCCTTGCTGAAGGGCTCACAGTTTACATTACAAAATACCAACCATGTAAGGCTGTAAGCCAGCATTCTCCCGTTATGCTCAACTCCTTTCGGTGGCGTTGCTGTATGTTCCTGTGGTGTTTATTTTGTCTACTATCGTCTTCTGAGGATACCTTAAAGCAAACTATGAGTGTCTCAGTGCTCTGTCAACAATAAATTCTCAAAGGCACAGAACCAAAATAATGGAAAAACTAGAACAGGTAAGATAAGAAAAAGATGGGTGACGTGTGTGTGTGGCGGAGGAATTAGGAAGGTTTCATGTGTGATGGGAAGATCTGGATTGTGGGCAGGTGACGAAGAAATAAACTGAGCGGCTGCTGATGAGAACAAGAGAAAACGTGGGGCCACCTCTAGACGCTGGCAAAGTAAGTGACCGGAGAATATGGCTAAGTCAACAGAAGCTAGGGAACCAGAGATGGGGCAAAAAGAACCAACGCCACAGAAAAGGGGGCCTTCCGGCCACACCTATTTTTGTTATCGACTGAGTAACATAAGCTCATGGTAAAAGAACAGCAACAACAAACAGT
>NW_006440645.1:4610829-4615913 GCF_000325575.1 Pteropus alecto | reverse complement strand
TATGTTCTTCCAGACAACTGCTACTCTGCGACATACCCAAGCCTGTCCATGAAAAAGAACAGCAAAATGGGATTACGCTTTCCCGCTTGCTTTTAGTCTGCTGATCAGAAACACATTAGTCTTTGCTCGCAGCACCTTACAGGTGCCATCTAGAGACCTGGCCCCCAAGGGGTTCCCCCACGGCCGGGCGGCCGGTGGCCAGAGAGCTTCCAGGGATGCAAGATTAATCCCTGTTCCACCTGAACCTAGAAACACAATGTTTAGTCTAGGTGAAAAAAAATTCTTAAATGACTAAAAGATTTCCAGCATTTACTCTAAACCGTAAATAGTATAACTAGAAGTGAAAAACTATATCACTATCATTGACACTCAGCCTTAGCCAAACCACAAGTAAAAGCATGCTTTCCACCTCACGTGCTGTGACCACCTCTCCAGGACCCGCAGGACCAAGGGCGTGGGCCCGCGGCCTGGGCAGCATCGCGACCTCTCCCGACGCTCCCTGGATCTGTCTCATGGCTCTTTCTAAGACTTTTTCGAGCTTGCTGAGAAACTGGCACTTGCCACAGGACTTTCTTCTCTCCTCGCCACGCACGCCATGCGAAGAGAGAGAGATTCTTACCCTGCCTGGCGCTCCTGGCCCAATGTCAACGGGCTGGTGAACGGGCTGAGAACACAAACTCTTATGTTTATATGCGTTTTTATGGGAATATGGTCTTTAGCATGAACCAATCGGTTTGTCTTATTTATATCTCCCAGAGCTTTTTCTCTCAAGAAAGCAGAGTAGGTATTCGCTAGCGTATAGTAGGTATTTAGCACGTAGGGAATGAATTATATTTAAAATCCTATTATTTTACGTCTATTTGTATTGTTATATATTTTTATGTCCACTGCCATGTCCACTTATAAGATGACTTTTTCCCACAAGTATTCCATAGTCAAAATTCATCTTTCAATTGTACTAACATATGGAGGCAGCTAAATTCTGAGTCCTGTCATTTACATAACTTATTGGACATCATGTAGAATAAAATCTGTTGTGACTATGAAAGGTGTTCGGTTTGACTTGTAGAGATTACAGAGGTGATGACTATAATGATACAATAGGTAACATTTATTGAGTCATTATCTGTTACATGCTTTATAAACGTCATCTTATACAAGCTTCGTAATCTATGAAGTATGCATTATTACCATCACAACTTTACATATGAGATAAATGCTGTCCAGGGTCAATCAGCTACTAAGTAGAGGTGGCATTTGAACCAAGACTATCTGACTCCAAAATTCATAATCTAATCCAGTACTAAACTATATTGCTTATTACCGCCTGATATCCTGGAGAATTATAATCATGAATAAGACAAAACTGATCAAACATAAATAAAAATAAAACAAAAAAAAGCAAAGCAAATATTATAATCTAGTGAAGAGAATGTTCTGACATGTTTATTAATGATATGTATCTCAATGGGTATTGAGTTACTTCCTTAGTAAGGAAAAACAACCCCCTCGATTTCTTGGTAATTTCTGCCTAGTACACCAATAGCGTGCTGATACAATATTCAGCAGCTCTCTCTCCAGAAACAACAACAAAACACAGAGCTGTACTGATGGCCAATTTCCATGGTGTGCATAGTGACCACATAAAACCACTTGCAACACTCCTGAAAATTTCAAGAGCAGTTCTTGCAAGGTAGCAAGAGCCAGTTCAAGCGCATTGCTGGTCCAGCTCTAAATGCGCCCAAATCAGCATGAAGTGTTACCTGAAACAGTGCTAAGTAATGATTACTTTCTCGTGTAAATGCTTTCTTTAAAACCCCATGAGATATCCACGACTGCAGCATGTGGCATCACTCACATAAGGCGAGAAATGAGATTTTATAGTTTCCCATAAGCAGAAGAACCTGTTAAGAGGATAAAAAGACAAGCTACGAACCGAGAAAAAATATTTGCAAATCACATACCCAACAAAGAAAGATCCCAAAACACAACAGTAAAATAACAAAGAATCCAATTAAAAAATAGGCAAGACATGAAGCCACATTTCACCGAAGACGTGATAAGGGTGACAAATAAGCACATGAAAAAAGTTCATCATCGTTAACCATCACGGAAATACACATTAAAACCACAGTATCACTGCACAGTTATCGGAAACCAAATGCTGGCAAGGATATGAAGAACCTGGATTTCTCATACATTACTGTGAAAATGTAAAATGGTACGGCCACTCTGGAGGACAGTTTGGCAGTTCTTAAAAGAGAACTAAATATAAATAAATCACATGCAGTGAACAGAACGGTACACACCCCACTCTCTACCCCCCTCTCCCCACAATGTCCTTATCGTCATCCCTGGAACCTGGGAATATGTTACTTTACTTGGCAAAGGGGAATAAAGGTTGCAGATGGAACTGAGGTTGTCATCAGCTGACCTGAAGGCGGGGAGATTACCTGGGTTTATCCAGGCAGCCGGTGCAAGCACAAGATCACCTTACATCCCCTCGGGGTGAGAAGTGGAAGACGGGAGGGAAGTAGGGGAGTTAGAGGGAGATGTGACCATGGGAGAAAGGCACGGACGGAGATGCAACTGCGCTGGCTATGAAGACGGAGGACGGGGCCCCGAGCTAAGGGACAGGAGGAAGGAGGAGCTGCAGAAGGTGAGGAAACAGATTTGTCCCTAGAGCCCCCGGCAGGGAACCAGCTGTTACCACGTAGCTTTGAGCCCAGTGACACCCATTTGGAGTTGTAACCTACGCAACTGTCAGATAATGAATCTGTGTTGTTTAAGCTGCTAGTCTTACCGTAATTCGTTACAGCAGCGCTAGGAAACACATACCATGGCTGAGCAACTGCACTCGCGAGCCTTTATCCCAAGGAAGTGAAATTTTCTGTTCACACAAAAATCTGTACGTGATGCTCCTAGCAGCTCTACTCATAAGAGCCCCAAACCAGAAACAACCTAAATGCCCTCAGATGAATGGTTAAGCAAACTCTGCTACACCTGCACGGTGGAGAGTATACCACTCAGCTACGAGAAGGTATGGCGGCCTGGTCAGGGACAACCTGGATGGATCTCAAGAACATAATGCTTAGTGATAAGAGTCAACCTCAAAAGGTCACATGCCTACAGTATTGTAGATTGAATTTATATGACATTTTTGAAATGACAAAGCTGTGAAAAGGGACACAGATTAGTGATTGCCAGGGGACAGAGATGAGGGGGGAGGGTAGATTTCAACTATAAAGGACTTCCTTGTGGTGATCCAAGATACAGTATCATATCTTGATTATAGTAGTGATTATACAGATCTATAAATAGGATCAAACTGCACTGAACTACACACACACACACACGCCAATGAGTGCATATGAAAACTGGTGAAAACTGAATAAGGTCTGTAGTTGAATTAACAGTATTATACCAATGGCAATCTCCTGGTTTTAATATAGATCAAAAGTAAAAAATAAGAAGACATTGATCTCAGAGGCTAAGCAGGATTGGGCCTGGTTAGTACTTGGAATGGAGACCACCTAGGAAGACCAGGTGCTGTAGGTGTGTAAAAAAATAAATAAATAAAATAAAAAGAAAAATATTCCACTGGGTATTAAGATAATAGAATAGGGATTTAAGACATAAAATCTCATTTTTAAATTTCTGTATTTTCTGTTTGTTTTTAATATGTTGTATAATGTATTTATATGGCATTTATAAATAAATATGCACAGATTGGTGGTTCATGCTAAAAAGTTCTCATAGATACATGCAATAAAGAAGTTTAGAGACCACCGCTTTGAATTATTAGCATATCTCTCTTAAACAGTGAAAAACAAAATGTAATACGGTATTCTGATATCTTTTCCAGAATATTAACCCAGCATTAAACAATAAAAGTAAGCTATACTGAAAATAAATTTTAAAAAATGCTAAGTAGAAATGGAATAAAGCACTAGCAACTCTGACAATTAGCAGCTTATATTGCTTCTTTCTAGACAAGGCTTCCACGCTGCTAATATACTTTTCAATAAATTATAAAAGCCTTTTTTATCTGACTTAGGTATATTGTCATTATTATTTTGTATATTCTTATTCACTCGTTAGATAATCTGTGACTCTGAGTTAACTGTACGAATAATTTTGGAGGTTATAACACACAGAACTAATACCGAAACAGCCATCTTTTGCTCAGCAAGGTGTGTTTGTTTGTTCACCACACACTTGAGGAGAACTGGAGGTTCCTTGATAAAGATTAACAAATTCAAGCTTTGTATACTTGCAGACCACTGTGGGCTCAAACAGACAGTCTTTATTCAACTAACGATTAGTGTTTTTATTTCCTTTTTGAAAAAGTACAATTTTATGGTTAAGGTTTTGGAGTGGGACCTGGCCAGCTGTAGACTGTTATTATTATTATGTATCAGCCAATCAATGGAGTTAAGCCAAAAAAGACTCTTATCTCCGTATTTTTCCATTTTTGAGGTACTCTAAACTATCGAGTAAGCTGAGAATTATTCACGGAAACTGCTAAGTCTTAGGTGAAATTTGTGGTAAACTGGCTTACGAAATATTTAAAACATTTCGAGTCTCTCACTCCAACACAGGGATGTTCACACTACAGCTATACCGGTATTTCCTGATGTGGTAAAGAAAACAGGCAACAAAAGATTAAATTTCGAGTATATCTTTAATTTCTTTGTTCTTCGGTTCATTTTATTAAAGTTAACGCATTGTTCTTTCATTGCGAATTCTGAAAAACTCCCTCTCGGGGTACTTGGCTCTCTACGCTGTGCTTTTTAAAAGTTTACTCTGAAGGTAGAACATTCACTACAAAACAATATGATTTAAAATCATGGCATGAGAAACTCCGGTGAGGACATCGGATCCTTATTATTGTGGAAACTCAGCGCCTGTGATTGATTTACTTTTTGGAAGTAACTGACGCCGTGTCACGGCTACCTTGCCTTGGAGAGGTTAAAAAGTTGTCCCAGTTCCAGACAGCAAAAGAGCAGCCTCTAAGCTGCCAACACGCAACGTGCTTGGACAAGCACTTTCTTTTTACGATGAAGTTAACAGGCCTGTGTTTT
>NW_006440645.1:4605183-4610792 GCF_000325575.1 Pteropus alecto | reverse complement strand
AGCAAGGACCCCGCGAGGGCCCAGCGTAGGGCACGCACGGGGGCGCCCAGCCGGGCAGCCGCGGGCAAACACGTTTGCTCTTCAGAGGAGTGTTTCGGCAGGTCTGAAACATAGCTGGCACCCCCAGGTCCCCTCGGCTGTCTTAACAGTATGTGACCAGTGCGCACCTACGAGAGGCACAAATTGCTGTTCTGAATACAAAACATTCCCTTGGACTTCCGAGATGACAGACAGGAAGAACGGAGGAGATAAATGGGACTCCTCCCATGATCCTGAGTAACCACGTGAAGTGGTTACAGTAGAAAACCAACGAACCCACCGACGTGGACTTTCTTGCAGGACAGGGCAATTGGTACCAGTGTCCTATTTATTCACTTTATACAGGGTCGGTGTGGACTAAAGCTCTGGGAACTTAAGTTTGCATCTCGGAAATAATCGTAACATGTAAACTGCTACCTATCTCTTACTTTGAAACCGGGAAAATCAAAAACTTAAGGTGTTGCTCCACATATCAATTAAAAAGGAGAGAGATGTAAGGATAGAGAATTAACGATAGTAGTTCTACGGTCTTGAAAAAAATCTAAATATATTTTTTATTCTTTTAGAAGAATGGTAAATGTATATTCTAAAATGCCCTTGAAAAATTTAGTCCGGAAGAAAACCAAAGTCTGGATTAGGCGGCTATGCCACACGAAATAAGGACCACGTAAAGGCGCATTTTATACACCGGGCCATAAGGACTGGTGGCTCTACATGCCGCTTTGGATTTGTAGGAAAGACAGTGGATAAAACATTAGAAATCTGGGCATATCACTGAAAAGAATCTATAATTTATTCTATCTAGTGCTTATGATAGCATTTATCTCAAACTTAAAATTTTACTGGGAAAAAGTAATGTGATAGTATCTATTCAAAGCTATATATCTTAGTCTCTTCTATTACCGCTGTAATTCCTACCATAAATTCAAAACAACGATGTTATCTATGATTCTGAAAACCACTCAGTCTCTGAGGGTCATCTGAATTCTCCAAGTTCGGTCTGTATTAGTCCTTTTGTATAAAGTAAACATTAACTTTATTTGGTATTTAAAGTCTGGAGAGGTCAGGATTGCTACCACATGCTTCAACGGGCTCTGCTTCTATATCGATGCCTGCACTGGACCTGGACTTGTACCCATCGCGTCTGCTAACCCAGAACGCCTGCGACCCGCGGGGTTAAGGGGCAGCCCCGACGGGAAGGCTGACTGTACACTGGGGCTTCGATCCCTTTCCCCAGACCATTAAGCCTTCAGGAGCGGGTTCGGAGGGAGCCCCAAACACCCGATCTCCTCCAGCCACCACCTGTGTCTGGGCTCTACCGAGTCTAACTTCTTGACACCTTCATCTCGGTTACATCCGACTACCGCAGGAAGCCCCAAAATTCCAGTTCACCCCTCATCTCCCACGTGCAATCCCCACAAATGTCAGCACATTCCCTAATCTGTCTCCTCCCATCCTTCTCTCTCTTATTCTATTTTATAACAAGTACTAGAAAATATATTAAAAACTGAAAGTCACTTTTACCACGTACCAATCTCAGACGGGGGAAAAGACCCAACACTAGGGTGGGAAGATGTTTGGGCTTTTAATGGTCTTACTTAGCATGGATTTTTAGTGCTGTGTAAAGTCCTGGCTTCGATGAAACATGTCTGAGAAGAAACAAACTCAGAAACAGAGATACAATCCTAGGAAGAGGCTGTCAGGACCCTTCAAATAGGGCAGCGGGCTCAGCAGGGTTCAGCCAGGGAGCCAGAGACGCAAGGGAGACAAGGACACTCCAGTGAGACAGAGTTACGCCTACACACGCATGCACAGACACACCACACACACTCACAACACCGAGCAAACTGGGCAATGATGCAGGACGCTGCTCTGGGCAGATGCAGGCTGGGTGCCTTCAACCTAGTTTATTACCCGCTTAAATGCACCCTTATGTTGAAGGCTTCAAGATCCTGGAGTTCCTACTGTTAATGTTATTTAAATAGAATTTGTAGTTAGTTTCAAAAACTTAATTTATAGAATTAACATGCTAGAATTAAATGTCTATATTCTCATAACCTGAGCATGGATTTAAGAAAAGGAATGAATATTAAGAATAAGTAGGGAAAAATATACAATTATAATAAACACGAATGATTATTCATGTTATTTGAGCTAACGTTCTCTAAAATAAGAAAGAGAACCAATACCACCTTAAATTTTGTATTGACTGGATTGGTGGGTTGTAATATGTACTTTAAATGTGTTTGACTACTTATAATAAACCTGGGTATGGCCAACATAGTATAAGTCCAATGAGTTTAGACAACTATTTCCAACGACTGATAAATACGGTAAAGACTTTGCAGGTGTTCTTGCGCACAGTTCTAACGAGCGGCAGGAAGAGGACACTCCATCTTTTAAAGTGCACCTGCTAACACTGGTAACATCATCTTCGCTGAAAGTAAAGGACCGCATTCTTGACTAATATTATTAATAATTTTTCCGACTCAGTGTTTTAGGTTTAAGAGAGAGTTTTGGATGGCCAGAAAAAATACTTCCAGAAATCAAGAAGCGGTAAAGACATCCATGGCAAGAATCTTCCTAATACGACACATTAGTGTTGGGAACAAAAATGACCGTGACATCGTTTCTAATACTCTTAACTGGCAATGAACTTGGGGAGCCTCAGAAGTATGCTTCTATAATTTCACTTCACTCTCCTCATCCAACCTCCACACCTGGTTACACCAACAAAGAGCAGATAACCGAGACCCTTTTATGCGTGCATCATATGGAATTCTTTAAAGTTTATAAGCAATGGTCTAATGTGGGAAAAACTGTATGCTTTTTCTTTCTGTGTTTAATGCTTAGGAAGACTATGTTAAGTTGCTTAGCGCTGAGCTGATCCAATCAGCTTCCAGGTGAGAGGCGTCCTGCACTCTGAACGAAGCCCGTGCTCCAGGGAGCGGGGCTGGTAAAATAAAGGACCGGCACGTCCAGGTTGGGAAGGAGCTTTGGTTTCTTTCCAGGTCAGACTGGCTGCCGCCACCCGCCCTGACAGGAAGGGTCACTGGAGTGATGCTCTCCCTGTGATGACTGAGGGCCAGGGAGATGGCAGAACCGGAGGGAAATCGGATCCGAACACTTGGTAGCTCACCACCAAGTAAAACCTGTTATCTGGGCTTTGTTTATTTTTCTTTTCATAAAGGATTAAGATTCTTATCTTAGGAAGATATGTCGTTAGACCTGAATTTTGTATGTTTGTAATCTAGACTTTAGACCCGGAACTGAGCGCCTGCACACGCGGACACTCCCGAGCCGGCTCTCCGCACGTCCTGTGTTTGAACGGCTGCTACTGGGCTGCGTCCCTCCCAAAGTACCGTTAACTGAACCTGACGTTTCTTAATGGGCGTTTTAAACAATTTATTTGAGTATTAGAAAACAAAATTTGGAATCCCTACCACTGACGAATTTTGGTGTGATGAATTTTGGTGTGTATCTTATGAATTAGCTTCGATGAGATTCAAGCCGGATTCTCAGGACTGCAGCTAACTGTGAGGAAAGGGTTCGTTTAGGGTCTGGTCTTCTCTACGCCAAACAAACCGGTCAGACACGTTTGTTTGTTTATTTTTTACTTGACTAATTGGCACGATGTCGCAGTGATGGTAAAGTACTCATGCTTTTGTTTTACTGTGTCCACTCGTTTGACTGCTTGAGTCACCATATGATGTCCATCATCAAGCTATTATTAGTTTAATATCCATTTACAAACTAGGAGCGGGATGAAATGGATGGAAGGGCGATGACGATCTGAAGTTACCTGATAAGGTCTTTGCCTCCTTCTCCCCATTTTTCATTTAGAAATAATAACATATGGGGGGGGGGGCATTATCCTACAAGAAAATTGGCGAAGAGATGGTAATGAAGGAGTATTACCCTAATTATGAGATTATTTTTATCACTACTGCTACTACTGTTAGTAAGTACCAGTCTTGCCCACGAGCCTAGGAACTGTTCAGCTTTGTCATCACCATAATATTAGGAAATCTCATGTTTAAGGTCATGCACTGATCATCAATTTTGAATGAACAATTCAAAAACTGAAACATTATTCAAATATCCAATAAATGAGCATGTTAACCGAAATGCAACCAAAACACTGATTTACTATGTCCTTCTAATCTTTACAAATTTTTCAAATGCCTTAGATTTTATATAACTCATTAACACAGACTTGCTTTTCCTCATAGAGAAAATATACTTGTAAAAAATGGTTCGGTCTTAATGAAATACTACGCGTCCCTACGAAAAGCTACTGTAGAAAGTACCCCCGACGTTTCGATAGCTTCTCTCTAGCCCAAACACCAGAACCTGCTCTCTCCCCGCTAACCCTACAGTTACCTAAGGCAGGAAAGTGGATGACCCTCGCTCCGGCATCTGCTGCTCTCGAATCCCCAGAGCCACCAAGAACAAATGTCGAACTGCAGAGATTCTTTTAAATTTCCAAGAACCACATATAAAACATGGTACAACATAAAATAAAGCAGCTTATGAGTTACGTATTAACATAGAAACTGTACAACCCTGTACGTTACCTTATAAAAAGAAATTTGATTTTTAGTTTGTCCTTCTAGGACTAAAGTCCACATAACAAGACATTTTATATAAGTCGTTTCAAGTTGTTGCTTAATAAAGCCTTATGATTCAATAAAGTTCAGATAACTAGTTACTTTCAGCGCTGGAAAGTAAACTTGAGAGGCTGCTGGAAGAATACTTGTCCTATTACACTGCACCTTTCCTTTCAATCCACAGGGGACACTAGTTCTGATGCCATTAAGTCTCTTTCCCCCCGCTTTACATTTTAAAGCCCTCTTGGCTTAAACATGTAAGTTTGTGTGTGGTCTGTTCTCAGGAATGATCGAGACAGACTATACATGTGTTTTGTTTTGTTTTTCTTATTTGGTAAGTGATGACATTTCTACACTTCTAATTTTTGAGGTGTATTTTAAAGATGTCAACTCTGGTTTAAGTTTTGATGAAAAACGATTCTGTATTTTATGTCCCTTTTCGCATTTTGATTAAGAAACAAAGGTGCACAGCATATTAGCAGTTAAGATCAATCTTTGGTTTTACACTGACCTAGTGAACTTGTGGTCAGCATACACCAGAGAACAGCTTTGCTGCAGGGTTCAGTCCTATTAAAGGCTTTAAAATGTTAAATCATGTATTCATTGCCCATTAAATGAATACTACGCTTTTCTCTTACCTGTGGTACTTTAAAGTGAAGCTTGTTATTATTATGACATTCAGCAACTAGAAGTTAATTAGAAATAATCAGTAATAGTTATCGTCAGCCTTATACTCTCTGCATCGTGCACTGTAGGTCAGCATTTCATACAGGTAAATATATAAAACGCTTGTAACATTAGGGAGTGCTTAAAAAACCGAGAAACTGTTTTGAATCTCCTAGATGTTTTCTGAGTACATTGAAGTCCGGAATATTTAAAGTTGCTGGCACTGCGTTGGCATCGCCAAGGATGTTAAGGTGCCCTTGCATTAACCACCACCTTGCTGAAGCTACCAGGCGG
>NW_006440645.1:4595205-4605134 GCF_000325575.1 Pteropus alecto | reverse complement strand
AGCTGGGGTGCCGTCCCTGTGATGATCTGCAAAGTTCATCATTCTCCCACAAAATCACATTTCAGCGAAGAGTTACTAGAAGCTTCAGGTTTCCAAGACCACTTGTTTTCACATGGCCTCTACTGGTATCCTCAGAGGAACTAAAGTTATTCAATGACTGAGCAAGCAAAACACAAATGTGCTTTTTCAGAAAAAGCTTAGATTTTTTTCTTATTTACTCACACGAGTACTTTAGAAATATTAAGCAAATATTCTATTATAATCTATGTTTATGTTTAAATTTAATGCCGAATTGTAATTTTTTTAATGGACTGGTTTATTTACTTGACATACAGGCCTAATCAAAGATGGGGCGGGGGAGAAGGAAAAGCCCCAGAGTGCTAGGAAAGGGCGAAAACACAGAGGAGTTAAGAAACATGGACATCGACATGTCAAAATATGCGTTTTCTTACTGAGAATGCAACTCGTCTGTATAGACACACGGGCTCTGAATTAGATGCGCCCATCTACTCGGTCTGGGCAGGCCCCCCCACCCCCACGCTCAGGGCACAGTCTTCCCCATGAGCTTATGGCCCTGGAGAAGGCCCCGCTCCCAAGGAAACACAGCCCAGAACGGGCCAAGGTGGGCAGCTTCGTTCCTTCGTCCAAACCCATCAACAGGTTAAGACGCTCCTTCTCACAGAGGTGAGGCTGGCATCGTGGAGCTGGTAATGCGTGACAGCAATATCCAAAGGCAGGGTTTTATTTCTTCTGTGTATATCACTCGTACGAATCAAATACTAATTGCACTTTTAAAATGATTAAATGAACACAGACAACAAACCACGCCGCTTTCTCTCTCCTCCTGGCACTGTTCTGCGACCCCAGCAGCGAGTTTCTCAGTCCCAGCGAGGCTATGGTTCGGGGCCAGACCGCCCCTTGTCGTGAGGGGGCTGTCCTGTGCGCTGTGGGATGTTTAGCAGCAATCCTGGCCTCTACCCACTCGTTGCTAAGCAATACCTCTCTCCAGTTGTCGCTAGGTATTGTCAAAAGTCCCCTGGAATGCAAAATCATCCATGCTTTAACCGGAAAAAGTGGGCATTTTAGATGCCATTTTGCCTCGCAGATGCTCCCCAGCTGAATCTTATTTATGGATGCCATCCGGTACTCCCGCTGCGTTTTGTGGAGGAGGGCGACACACTAGACCAGCAGGAGTCACACGGTGGTTCTGCTTTTGCTTTTAAATTGATCTGTAAAATCATCTGGCACCTCTTCTCGTATTTTGAACTAATGTTTAAAACTGCGGAGACGTTTAATCACTTTTCATACGCTTATGTTTTGCTACGTAAACCAGACTACAGGCGTACCTGGGAGATGTTGTAGGTTCGGTTCCAGGCCACTGTGATAAGGCCAATACCATAATAAAGCGAGCCACACAAATGTTTTGGTTTCCCAGTGCACATAACAGTTATGTTTACACTATACTGTAGTCTATTACGTGTGCAATAGCACTATGTCTAAAAAAGGTACATACCTTAATTAAAAAATACTTTATTGCTAAAAAATGCTAACCATTATATGAGCCTACTGAAAAAATGGCGCCAACAGACTTGCTTATTAACGCAGGTCGCCACAAGTCTTCAATTTGTAATAAACACAGTACCTGCAAGGTGCAATAAAACGAGGTATGCTTGCATGAGTTTTCCGTAACAGAGAACCCACCACTAAGCTTTGCGTAATGCCTTGCTCTCATAGAAATAGTTGTACTTATTGATGTGACTTATCCAATAAAAACAGTTGCATTTGTTCACGTGATTTAATACTATAAAATTCAATTTCGGTCTAGCCGAGATCTGGGCCACCTTCTTGCTTGATCTTAACTCTGTTCCCCGATTCAACACAACTTCTTCTTCAATAACTCTACTAGCCCTGTGGGTGGAGACAGTCTAGGTACTGACCGACGACCACCTAAAATATGCATGTAAAGATGGAACACACGTTTCTAAACCTGGGGTACGGCTGGATTCACTAAAAGATGGCACTGATCCCTACATGGTCCTTTATCCATGTATTCAGCAATCATATACTGAGCGCATACTACGCACAAAGCGTTGTATGCAGGTTAGATCGATACAAAGATAAACAGACTTGCTCCCTGCCCTCGAGGAGCTTATGACCTAGCGATTGAGATATGGGAGTGCAAAGAGGCAACCACCAACTCTGCCCAGGAGGTGCGGAAAGGTCAGGGACCTGCCTAAGGGACGACAACTCCAGTTCTGTGTTTGCAGAATGAGCCAGAGCTCATCGGGCTGAGGGGGCAGGGCACTCTGTAAGGGGAAATGACACTCACAAAGGCAAAGCCATGGACATAGTACGCCATGACTTCTCTGAACCAAACGACCCAGAGCATAAGGTTTAACTTCTATTAAGTGTCTCCTGCAGGTCTTACGACGCTATACTAATTCACCCCTATATGGTGAATTAGTAAAATGGAGGGAGACTGGTACATAAAGATAGATGTATCTGAGGGCTTAGAATTTTAGTATCTAGTAACCGAATATGAAATACTGTTCTCTGGACATCAAACTTTTAAAAATATTTAATTAAAGTATGTGCTAACACCTGGATTCTAATAGTCAAGAATTATACCAAGAAACCAATAAACAAGCCTGGCCAAGAAAATCCGGTGTATTCCTATGTAGCATTATTTTTCTGCTACGGTATATTCATTCGGTTCCACGCGGGCTGGTGCTCAAAGGCTGGGGTGTGAGAAGCAATTCCCACCATCCGCCTCTGCCTGTTTTACTTCTTCCATCTGAATGACCCTTCCTTCTCAGATATTATGGTCATATGTAATAATTGTATTAATTGTATCAAAGCTAGAGTGATTTTCCACAACTATTTATGCCCTAAGGGAAAAAACGCAAAACTCCAGCCTTTAAAGATTATACTTCTGGATTTTAAGAACGAAAGAAAGAAAATGAAATTACTCTTTAATTCTTAATCTTTCACGTTTATTCCCTATTTTTAAATAAATAGAACAATATTATATAGTTTGAGTAAATTTAATAATCTGTATATTTTAGGGGCTTGTATCGTCTACTGGTATCTGTTCCTTAATAGAATAAATACACTTCCTACAGAGTTTGCTCTACAGCTTTCTTTTTTTTGATGTGATTTTTTTCCCCAACGTTTTTCATTGTAACATTAAATCTGTAAACTTTTTTCCAATTCTGACATCTAACTATCATAAAATCATATTTGCTTGTAAACATCAATATCCTTAAAAACAATAACTCTCCCATAAAATAAAGGGAGAGTTATTTTATGAGCGGTCACTGTGAGACTACTAGAAAGACAAATACAAGTACCTTTCTCATGTAAGGAAGGCACTGAAGAGTGTGCGTGCATGTGTGTGACACTCCCATCATTTCTTAACCTTTCTCCAGCCATGCATCATCCATCCGCCTCTGCTCAGCTGCTGAGTTAACCTGAATCAACACAAAGTAATGTTTTTTGAAGCTGCAGATAAAACTCCAAAACATTCTTGGAGATCAGGGAAAAGTGTGACCTGGGGAAGAAGGGTGACACGGAGTAGTGAGAGCCATAACCACCAAATATGTTTGGTTCTTTAGTGTTTTCTAGGTATCATCTCATATACTTTAAACAGATCCGGAAGCAGGACATGCATTTAGGAATATTCATTAGAAATTCACGTGACAAACCTGCAAATTTAAGGAATTTGTCAACTGCCTCATCATTACAGAACAAGAACTAGCTGATTTACAGAATTCAGAGGCCTAATACAACCTCTAGTAGTCTACGACCATTAGGATGCCTACCTATAAACTGAAGCTTTTATGATTTGACAAATAATAAACTGTCAAAACAGAATTATCATTTATGGCCAGCGTTTTAAAATAGAGCTGATCCAGATCAAGACTTTTGGAAAAGATCAGTAAGTTTCAAGGAAGGACAAAGGCTAAGCGGAAAACCTGTTAACATAAAGATGGCATCTGAAGTGACAGTGCAACTCCACTCTAGCAAAAGCGTGTAGCCCAGTCACATGGCTGTGGCTGGAGAGCAGCTCGTGAAGAAGCATGAGAACGACGCTCGCCAAAGATTCTGGTTCCTATTCTGAGTAAACTGCAGAAATGTTGTTCATATTTGAAGACTGTTAATATTTTATGGGAGAGTTATTGTTTTTAAGGATATAGATGTTTACAAGCAAATATGATTTTATGATAGTTAGATGTCAGAATTGGAAAAAAGTTTACAGATTTAATGTTACAATGAAAAACGTTGGGGAAAAAAATCACATCAAAAAAAAGAAAGCTGTAGAGCAAACTCTGTAGGAAGTGTATTTATTCTATTAAGGAACAGATACCAGTAGACGATACAAGCCCCTAAAATATACAGATTATTAAATTTACTCAAACTATATAATATTGTTCTATTTATTTAAAAATAGGGAATAAACGTGAAAGATTAAGAATTAAAGAGTAATTTCATTTTCTTTCTTTCGTTCTTAAAATCCAGAAGTATAATCTTTAAAGGCTGGAGTTTCGCGTTTTTTCCCTTAGGGCATAAATAGTTGTGGAAAATCACTCTAGCTTTGATACAATTAATACAATTATTACATATGACCGGTGATAAATATAATTTTGATGCCAAAATTTTAAACAGAAATATTAAAAATTTATCAATTTTCAAAATTAAAGGCTGCCTCCATACATATTTTCTCTGCACGTATTCTATTTACAAAGAGGAAATGATGTATTTTTGAATGAAAACCTCAGTATCCCTGGTCAAAAGCATTCACAAGTAACAAACACAATGTCACTCGATGCCCTTACTATTTTCTCTATAAGAGGTTTCAGCCATTCCAGAAAGAGCTCGGGGAACAACTCCCCACAGGTGAGTGACGAGTGGTAAAGAAGGCGGAGCAGGTGTGTGTGGGAGTGTGCTCCAAAGGAGCCCTGACCTCGCCCCTCTGCGGCATCCGTGGTCCCGAGTGCCTGGATCTGCTGTCTGCCTCATTCACAAGTGAGGACCACACGGGCATTTAGAAGGCAACAGTCGCCCCTTCGTGTCTAGGCGCCACCACAGTGACAAACTGGTCTGTGTAGCTCAGCTCAGCATGCAGCGAGCTCCTCTCACGCCCAGGAAGGGACGTTCGTCACAGCTGTGCAGGGACACACCCCTCCCCCACCCCCACCTGCACCTCATCCGCTGAATGGCAAAAACGCACAAGCTGTTCTCCTCGCGGTCCGGTCACTTCTTAGGAACGGCCCCACAGGCTTTATGCCCCACGCCCCAACGACATGTATGTTCAGATCTGTTATCACTCCGGCCATGCATCCAGTTTTCATTCTTTCTGTCTTATGACCCTAAAGGTCAGTACTTTTCAAGAATGAAACCTTCGGGAAAACTAAAAGCTATGACTGAAGGCATTCGATGAGACAGTGCAACTAGAGTTCGAATTAAAAACGATGTCTCTTACGCAAGGCTATTAGATTCCAGGAAACTAAAGCTCACAAATCAGAGGAGCACGTTACTGTTGAAGAAAAGAAGGCACCCCCCAACTTCCACTGGAACAGGTGATGGCTACTCACTAACCTCTATCAGCTGTCGCAGGCGGACGACGACAATGTCAAACCGCCTCAGATTCTGAAAAGCCACTCGCCTGCAGAAGTGAAACTTACATCCTTAATTTTTATTCAATGTTTTCGTTGCTTATGTTAAAATCGTCCTATATGCTAATTATTCTGTAGCCACAATGTTCACCTAAGATGAATTAATATATTATCAGTGTCGATTCATACCATTATCAGCTGTAAACTAAAACAGAAATGCATGAATGATCTGTCTCCAAAATAACTCTTACGGCAGGGCTCCCTGCCCATGTTATTATTAAAATCATGAGAGCTTCGGTTACACTCTTATGAATTTGTGACTTCGAATGTTTAATCACATTAGCTACAGAAGAGCCAAGCTTAGCATTTTGAATGATGTAAGCTTGTAATTTTGTCAAGCTTTCAAAAGAAAATGATCGTTCTGACACCACAATACATTCTGTAACATCGATGTTCTGACTTCACCTAACGAAGTTCCCCTGAAACACCGTTCTGGTAATTCGTACAGAAGCCAATACAACACTTAGCCTCTAAGTAACTTTTTAAAGTCCTTGCATATTGTGGCGCTATAGTGATTTTCCACAATTTGATAACAATGAAACAGGAACATGTTTTTATCTTAGAAAATTAAAGCATACAAATTTTAAGAAATCCTTCATGTCTAAAAAAAGATGTCTTGCTCTGACGTTCTGAGAGGCAAACAGGAAAATCTGATGCCAAGGCAGAATAAAGTCCTGGAGACGTCGGCAAATATTTGAGTGGCCACAATGTGCAAGGCACCACGCTAGAAACCGGGTTATCTATATTCTAGAGAGAAGCTGATACCATCACCAAAGGAACAGTGTAGTCAAAATCTAGGTCTGAGTTCTGGTTAGAAAAAGCTCTGCTGCCTTAATTAACTAGCCACGGACTGTGTACTAATCTCTTTCTAGATGTTATGCTAAGAATTAATTACTCCTGGCCTTGTTGGCTAATGTTATTTAAGCCAGTGGGTTTGAATAAAAAATACATTTTCCTATAATAAAATTTACAATTGAAATTCACAGTTACAAAAGCATGTAGTTTAAAAGAATGATTCACAATGATGATTTTATGTTTTGTAGTTTACAAAGTATTTTCAGTATCTCCCTTTCAATTAGAAAATAAGTGATTTTAAGCTATAGGCAGAGGTGGTGTCATTTCTTCAATTTGATAAAGAGGAAATGAGATTGGGAGTGGTCTGGTGGCTTGAGACCACAGAGTCTCATCAGTGGCAAAATCAAGGACTCAGAATCCGACTTTCTGACAATGAGTTCATATGACAGACCCTACAGGTAATACTAACTTAGGCATTAATGAAATTGAGTTGAAGCACAACTCAGTTATTTACTGTAACTAAAAGGACGAAACGAAATCAAACGTACTGGTATTTCAGATTCTCGAGCTCTAAGAGACGATTCGGTGACCTTCAAAAAAGGGCAGTGAAGCCAAGGCCAGTGAGACGGGCTGCCCCAAATCACAGGTGCGTTCGGGGAGGAGCTGGGTCTAGGACTAAGGGCTCACCTGAAACAGCCAGGGGGCCTAGTCTGTTCTGGAAGCTGCTCGAGTTCAGCCTCCACATTTCAGGATGGTTGTAAAAAACAGAAGGAGAGAAGAAAGAGGGGGAAGAGGATGGCAGGGCGGGGAGACGCAACAGAGACTGTATGTGTCCACAGAGCCTCAAATATTGGCGCTCTGGGCCTTTACAGAAAAGCTGGCTGATCCCAGTGACCTAAGAAAAAGACACCATCACAGCCCTGGTATATCAGGTAACAATACAATCCTAAAATGTAGTTAAAATCTCTTTATAAAGTCAAAATTATAGAGACAATAACCTTTTCTCCTTCAAAACCCTGAAATGTTTTAAGGTAATCTAATTTTGGGTTTTAAACTCCTCCATTCTCTGTAATTTCTCTGTATGGAGAATCATGGGATTTATTACTTGTCTATAATGTACAAAAAAGGAAGAACCAGAGTAAGAATTCTAGTATGAACCCCAAAAGTAAGAATTTACCTGCCTTAATAGATACGTAATCTTAAAAAACAAGTAAACTCTGGCTCACGCGTCCTGGAAACGCAGGGACTCAGATGCCAGCAGAGACCCTGGACCTTCCCACTGCACTGCCAGCCACAGCTACGTTTAAAGCCCAGTGCGCCACGCACGAACCCCCATAAACATGAAGTCTGTCTCCTACCACCAGTGGCTAAAGAGAGTTTTGAAAAAAATTCACTTTACTTCCAAATGTACCTGTACAGTAGCTAAATCAGTGGTTACATGACTGAATTCTCAGCTTTCCCTTTTCTTTGCTATCACGTGCTCAGAATACCTGTTTCCTTTCTGATAAAATTCCCCTAGAAAGAACACTATTTCAAGCGAACGATTTTAACATTCTGTCCAACACTATAGGCACTAATTCTTACAGCAGTGGCCGAGGGTGACATTTATGATGTGTGAATGCATGTATGAAAAACTGCGTCAAGTTCCGTTCCTGACACGGAGACACTAAGTGAAGCCCTCCTTGCAGTGGACGTGAACTAACGACTTGAAGAGTTTGCAAAAAACCACGTCTAGTTATTTCGGTGAGGAAGCCACCTGTCTGCTCCCAGTCTACTTCTTCCAGGCTGCTAGAACCCGCAGGAAATACTGCCGAAGGTTCCTGTCCGGCTAGGTACGCTCACTGGAAAAAAGTTCCTCAAAACGTATTCTCTTTTTCGACTTCTTACTGTGTTTCATAATCCTGGGCCCAAGGATGGAGAGACACAGAAAGCATAAACATGTCCAGGAAGGAAAGCTGGGTGGGGGAGATTTAAAGTTGGGCGGCTCTAATTTCATAAGCTCGAAGGCCAATCAGGCATTTCTCACTTACGTGTTAGTATAAACGAGATGCAGGGTCTGGAGTGGACCGCACTGCAGCTGGGGACAGCCCATCTGCAGGTACGAACAGAAGCTCCGGGCCGTGTGGCACGGAAGGCCATTCGTAGTGCTCGAAGGACCATCATTTCTCTAGTGTTCTTCACTGTAAACATAATGTCAGCTGTGACGGGTTCAAAAGAGGTCGTGAGCTATCGTTCTTAACACTTTTGTGGGAAAATGTGAATTTAGACCATTTATCTACAACCATGTTTTGAGAACACAGCTCCTTCTCAATCCTATCTACATAAAAAAAAAAACATGGAATTTGCTAAATATTTTTAGAGATGAAACACACAGAAATTTCAAGAGATTAAACCCAGAAGTCTGAGTGAGTTCTACAGGAAACAATGTGGCTTCTCTCAAGGAAAGAGAGGCCTTACACAATAGATAATCATACCTTATGTTTCATCAGCAAAATTCCAGAGAAATTCACCCACTGGAGCACTGTTCCAGAATGAAAATGGACGTGTGTTTGTTTCTCAAGTCAAAATCCATAATAAAGAGTAAGTATCCTTAAAAACTAACTTCAGTGTTTTGAATGCTTCTAGAAAAAGTTCTATATTTGCTCTTATAATGTTAACAAAAGTTTGAGTAATTATAGAGATGATTAAACAGGATTTGATTATACAAGAAATACCATAGTATACTATTCCCGCCCCCGCCTGACAATTAATTGACAAATTAAGAAAAAGAATGTTTCAAAAATAACGCCGAAACACAGCCAGGGAAGAATATGAACTAAGAGCAGAAAGGACGGGGGCAGGGCGCCCTTCACAGGCTGACCTGACAACACACCCAGGGAGCCGTGGGCCAGTGTGGCGAGGGCCAGGGCCAGGGCCAGGGCCAGGGCGAGGGCATGCGTGGCGAAGGCCCCAGGACACCGAGACCCACCCACATGTTCACTTTGGACTTGTGCGGAAAAATGTTCAAATCAAAATTAAAATGTTTTCCTTCATAAATTAAATAGTTTGTGCTCTTAACACTACTTCTAAATATTTACTACGGAAGCGGAAATGGGTTCACTCGAGACACTGGGACCTTTGCTTTTACAGAATCGTAGGTGAGCCACTGAGGGTGGGGACAGGGAGCCTCTGCTCCTTCAAAACAGAAGCTCTTTTCTACAACTGCAAAGTAAATGATGATGTAATAACAGAATTACAGACACTAATTTCAAGGTTTATGAAGAAATCTTTTACCTAAGATGTAATAAACTAGTTTTCTCTGAAGCTAATATGAGGTGCATTTAAAAAAAAAAAAATTCCAAAGCTTTTGGATATGTTTAACGTTTAATCAAGTTCCCACATGAAATAGCAATGCTCTCGTTTCGCACTGGTGGGCATGCTTCGTCCCAGCAAGCATCGACACGCTCGCGTCACAGCGGC
>NW_006440645.1:4590559-4595107 GCF_000325575.1 Pteropus alecto | reverse complement strand
GAGCAGGAACCCCCGCCCGCCCGGCCCGCCCCAGGCAGGGCAGAAGATGCAGCGAGAAGCTAGGCCTGGGGCGCCCTCTCTCCCCGACCCGCCTCTGCTGCTGGATCTCAGCTGCTAGAACCAAATTATCATCGTCTTCAGTCTCCAGCACAGGATCACCGCGGTCCACGCGAGGCTCGTCCCCGACTTAGTGCTTCCTTTCACCCCCAGTATGGGGTGCCGGCCCCTTCCCCCCACCCTCGCTGAAGATGGCAACCCAAGCATGTGTTCTAGGCCTTGCATATATTCGTCCTCGAAGAGTGCATACCACTGTTCATTTGTTTAATTTACATAAATAATATGATGCCACAGAGCTTTTCAATGCTCTGCATCACGTTTTTAAGGTCTTTCCATGCGACGGCGGAGAGAGACGAGCACGTGCCGGGCCTGACACTCACTCGGTGTCCTGCGGAACATAAGCAATTTCATAGAACATCGACGTCGGACAGGGCCACTCTGTGACCATAATAAATCAAGACAAACACAAGACCGCTGCACGATCACGTGCGAACACGGACAAAATGTGAACGCTGTCCAAGCCACAAAAACAACCAAATAGTCCCTATCCTGGCAAGCGACTGCTGCTTCGGTGCCCATGACAACTCTGCCTCATTCTGCTCTTCACAGGTAACCAATCGCGAAGTTCCCCCGCCTCCTGACAGCATCCATCCACGCCACGGCACAGTCCCACCGCGAACTCCCCCAAGTCACGTCACAGGCTCTGATGTCCTAAGTCCTTCTGCACACATCCTCCTGCTGAGATGCCCTGGGTCTCCACGGTGCATCACCCCCTCCCTGCAGTGAGTAACAGACCCGGCTCATCCCGCACTGGTGTGTGGGGCTGGGGCGTCCTCAGCTGGAGGGCACAGCCGGTGCCTCGACTTCACTGCTTCTAATGGCTACCGAGTGTCCCACAGGATGCACTCACCGCATTTTACGTGCCCATCCCCTAGTGGTAGACACTTAAGCTGTCCTTAGCTCGACACTACCAGAAAAACAATTCTCAACAAACATCCTGGACTACCCCTCCATTAGAGACCTGAGCTGTGCCTCACGGGAACGTATACTGGAAGTGGGTCCAGTTACCCACACACTTTTACCAGGGGCGGCATCCGTCTGGATTTCACCAGCAGTGCCTAAGGATCCCCGTCACCCCGTCTTCACCGACGTTTGGATTTACTGATTTTTCAGAAATTTCTTCCTAAACAGATGGCCGTGAAGTGGTGTGTTATTGTTGTTTCAATGAGTATTTCTCTTAGGATCGTGCAGAAACTGCACATCTCCCTTCGTGCACTCGGCCATTCGGGAGTCTCACTGCAGGAGCTGTCTAGTACGAAACTGCTTTGCATGCTGCTTTTCCTTCCTATTCTAGAATGTGCAAGCATTTCTCAAATAGTTCGGTTATCTCTTTGCAGCTTTTGAAGCTCTAGATGTCCTCTGCTAACCTGTCAGTGTTATGGTAATTTTGCTTATCCTATAATTCACTGAACAGAAACCCTTAGTTTTGACATTGCAAAGCTACCCATTTATCCGTAATAACTTGTGCTTTTGGGGTAGGGTTTAAGAAGTTCTTCCACATACCAAGGTCACAAAGATATTTCTGACATCTTCCAGCACCTCCGGTTTTATCTGTCACCTAAGGTCTCTGTTCTCTATGGAGTTCCCACAGCACGCGGCGGGAGGCCGGGCCCCACTGTATTTTCTCCATCTAGTAAACCAGTCTTTCCGAGAACCTACTAAGCAACACGCCCCTTCCCCACTTTGGGTCTGCTTTGGAACACTCACCTGTTTCATTAGTCTCATTTTGCTTCTGTGACAGTTACATACTGCTTTTATTAACATGGACTAACATCTGGTCAAAAGAAATTCTTCTTCTGAGTACATTTCAAAATCGACTTAGCTATTGGTGGATCTTTGTTCTTTATTATCGCCAGTTTACTGAGTTCCTCAAAAAAGCCCTATCGTCATTTCAGCTGGATCTGCTTGTGGTGAAAGCGAGACCTTTATGTTGTCACGGGCCCACAACCAAAGAACGAGCTGCAGCTCCTCAATTACTCAAGTCTTCATTTACGTACTTTAGTAAAATTGTACAATTCGTTCTACATTTTTTAGGTTAATACCTAAATACGTTATAGTTTTGTAATTTGTGAATTCGTAGTTACTGCTGATGTAGAAAGACAAAACCACTGATTTTCGAAAGCATGTAACTTGCTTTTGCCAGTTCTAATAGTTGGCCCATGTAGACATCAGATAATCTCAAAATGAGAACTGTTCTGTCTGTTGTATTTTTCTCTTCCCCAACTCCTCGCTCTCCCTCTGTCCACTTTTATTTCACTTTTTTTTCTTTATTGGATTAGCCAGATCTATATCAAGAATATCCGTATTGGCAGGTTTGTCTGTCTTGCTTGGTCTGAAGGTTGTTTGATGTTTGCCATAGGTTCTGGTATGAAACCTTTATCACATCTGTAGTTTCTTTCTATACCTAGTTTATTCTAGACTTTTAGTTATAAATTGGAGTTAAATTTCATCAAATACTTTTAAAGCATTCTTTTAGATAATTATGTAATTGTGTTTTCACATTAGTATGGTAGATTTCTTTTGATTTTTTTTTTTAATGTTAAATGATCTTTGCCTTCCAGAGATATGGTATTTTTAAAAAAATCTGCTGCTGGATTTAGTTAGCTAATAGTCATTTAGAACTCTTACACTGTCATTGTAAATGAGATGGATCTATAATTTTCTTAGTCTATCCTTTTGGAAAAGTAGTACGAGTTTTGCAAAATTAGCCAGGCAGCATTTTTGGGGGGATATCTGCATAAGTTAGCAGCAACATCTCTTGGAGGTCTGGCAGAAGTATCTCGTAAAACCGATGCATTTTGAGGAGGTGTGCCTGCTTATTTAGGTGTCTGTGTGTGGAATTTAGGGGGAGATTTGATCATCACTTCCATCTCTTTGACAAGTATCCATCCATTAAGTTTTCTACTTTTTTGTATATTTACCTTCTGTTTTCAGCCCAGTTGTTTCACATGGGGTAATTAATCACAAATAGGCTTTTACCAACCAATATTCTGAGTTCAAATGAGACTCATAAGAACTGGTACCTAAACCTCATACCCAGGCCCCTATTTTAAGCTCAGAGTATCTATAAAAAATGAGCCTTCTAGCAGAAAGGCCTGTTCTTGGTCTCTAGAAAAAATAACCTGTCCCTACGTGGATAGCAGCTTGAGTAACGTGGACTGACAGGACCACATTATGTTAATGGGAAAAGTCTTTGGATCATGCAGACTTCAAATATAGGAAGCAGTGCTTTTCAGAAGCAAGAGATGTAAGAAACCATGAATTGAACCAAAGAAAATTTGCTGAAGGCCCCATAAAGTGGGTGTAAAGGTTTTGCCTCTGAACTTGGTTTTTTAATCTATTTTATTCTGACAGTTTCAATCAATGCTCTCCTTTTGCTAGTAGATTATAGGAATATAGAGAAATTGGTTTAGGTATAGATTAAAGAGCCAATGTCCCACTAAAGATGTGAAAAGTTATTAGGGATACCCTTTGATGGCTAAGTTTAGGATTTCTGAATAATTAAGGCTAATGAAAGCCTTCAAAGCCAGGCAGCTAATTTATTATGTGGAGACTATTCTCCTGGCTTCAGCTACTACGTTATTAATATACCTTGTGTACGCTACACACCATGGGCCACAGCAGGGTTTTATAAACTGTCAGGACGAATGCTGACGTGCATCTTACTTTGTTTATCATTGAACCCAGGCCAAAAGGCACTAATTAGAGTAGTTCTGCTACACAATGTTTATATACTAATTACCCCACTTCCTAAACCAAATGTTCCAAGAAGTACTCAGAATGCATGGCAAAGAGCCATTGGTTGCAGCATTAAGTATGCTGCTTTACAAACAAACAAAAAAAAATACAATAGACTCTGAAAGAAAAGAATAATAGAAAAGTTAACACATGATATAAAGTGTGGTGAACAAGACAACTGTATTTTTCTAAAGATGTGGTGACAGTTATTATGTCAAACAGCATAGCTATTTACTTTTAATAAGTATTGAGACTTCTAAACTAAAAAGAAAACAAAAATTTAGAAACAAAAACATTACATGCAATAAAGGCAAATATGTTACATACATCATATATCTACATACATACATATATGTTTCATATTCCTGGGAAATATTAGGAGGAAAAGTTCATGGAAAAATATGTTGGTATTGCAAAGCCCTATTTTTGAAATCTAAATATTTATTAAGTACTTTCTATGATTCCAAAGATGAACAAGACACATACATTTCTTGCTTTCAAAAAGCCTGCAGTCTCAAGCAGAAGAGGAACCATTAAGCAGGCAAATAGGATGTAGTGTAATAAATGCTGTGAAGTGGGAGATGGCAACCTGTGGAGCATGGAACTCAGTCTAGGATTTCACTGTGTGTGTGTGAGTGTGTGTGTGTGTGTGTGTGTGTGTGTGTGTGTGTGTGTGTGTGAAAAAATAAAAAA
>NW_006440645.1:4563741-4590526 GCF_000325575.1 Pteropus alecto | reverse complement strand
CTGTGTGTGTGTGTGAGTGTGTGTGTGAGTGTGTGAGTGTGTGTGTGTGTGTGTGTGTGTGTGTGTGTGTGTGTGTGTAAAAATAAAAAAACATTTTAGCTGAAGGGAAAACTTTCTGGAACTCCCCCTCTTCCCTGTCCTGTCTCTGGGGGCGTGTGTTAAACCGTCTGCTTCTGCAGTACTGACTCTCCTTGCTCTTACTTATTCCTATCGGTTTGCCTTCCTTCTCTTCCCTCTTGTCTTGTGATTTTATCTCATCTATTTTTATTCCCTTACTTGGTCATGATATAGAAAAATGTACATTGATAGTACTTTTTTATACTGTTAAAAATTTTGTCCTAAAAAAAAAAAACAGTGATAATGTTGAAAAATAACTATAATTATAGGTTTCCTGTGTGCCAGGTTGTTCTAAGCACTTGAACATGCATTAACTCACTTAATTTTCACAAAAGTCTTGAAGGCAGGCACCAGTATTACTTTCAGATTACAGATGTGGAAACTGAGGTACGAAGAGGTTAAGTAACTTCCCTAAGGCCACAGAGTTTAGCAAAGGGCTGACCCAGAACAGTGTCCCTGCCAGTGAGGCGGGGACAGCTAACACCCACTGACTGACCGTCAGGCACTGTTCCAGTCATCCTAAGCATTCCACAGACAGGACCTCACTGAACCCTCACAGCCGCCCTGTCCAATGGGTAGGTTAATAACCCTCCTCTAAGGACAAGAAAATCGAAGCAGAATGAGTTGCCCAAGTCACATAATAATTTTTTTAAAAGCAGAAAAAAAGTTTTTAAAAAATGAATCTTGAAAAAATATCATAAACTGAATTAGTTTTTCGAGACCATATTCTCTTGGTCAGGACTTTGGAGGAAAACAACAGTCCTGTGCTTCAAGCTAATAAACCCGACACGAGGTGGTGTCATCGAAGTGTTTCCTGGTTCTTTAACCAAAAAGAAACAGACTCTGCCCTGACATTTTTCAAATGTGCTCGGTAATTCAGCGAATCACCTTCCTTTCAGCTAACCTAAACCCAAAGTTAATTTTTATTCTTTCTACTTTCTCAGTATTACAAGAAATCCAGGTAATAGCACATCAAAGAGATACAGGATCGCGTTATTAATTAGTAATCTGACAATCAGGAGACAAAACGAACCCCTGTCTCCACGTTTTCTAACAAAAAACACACACATGAGTATTTGAGCATACACCTTTATAATTACCTCCATCTGATATGCAGACAATGCTGGTTTGGATATATGAAAACGAATAAATAAAAGCATACTGATTTGTGCTGCTATAAAATGACAGGTATCAAAATCTCCTCCAAAAAACTTTAATTCACAATCTAGTTCCCTGAATTCAGCCGGGCGAGCTGTCTGGGAACAGCAGAAGGCTCAGTAGTTCAAAAGCACATCGAAGTCCTGATGAGGACAAGCAGGTCATCAGTGCCTGCGGCTTTGTTCAGGGTCATTAGTGCCCAGGACCCAGTCAAAGGGCACGTGCGTGCCCTTGCTCAGACACCTAGATGATGGGAAGGACAGAGCTCTTGACGTAACTAATACAAATACTACTCATGAGAAGTGCGAACAGGCACCTTCGGCTTTCCCCACCACACCGTGTGTCCAGCTCTGCGACTTGAGCTGTGTGACCTAAGGCTTTTCTGAGCACTCCTGAAATTGCTGAGAGTATTTAACGTGTGCCCGCGCACTGTCCCCACCCTGCGCGAAGGCCTGGCGATGCATCTGCAGCCAGGTCCCAGGACTCGAAAAAAGCACAGAACCAGACGACCACACGTGTCCCACCGGGACCGTCTATTCGAGCGGAACCATTTGCTCTGCACTGCGCCTCAGACCGCCGAGAAGACAGCAGACAAGCTGGTGGGGGAGACACGATCCAAACTCGGTTGCCGGTTTCAGCTTGGTGCTTGCTGCTGGCTCTTCGCTCTCCTCTCCGGAGCCCACTCCGCCCGCCTTGCCCTTGTCTTTGCCCTTGGCCTCACCCCTCCCGCCAACCCAAACCCCTTCCGCTCCCTTCTGAGCTCAGGCAAGTGTCCTGCCCCGCGACGGCGAAGGCGGCTGAAGGCCTCAGGCGTTAATCGCTCACCGACCTTGCTCCTGACCTCCCAGTCAGAGGAAGGGCCGAGCTGTGCCCACTCTCGCCCTCTTCCTCACCCCGCCCGCCCCAGGCCCAGGCCCAGGCCCGGCCAACGACCCGTGAGAAAGCGCTCCCCGCTCTGCTCCGACAACGCAGGGCTGTACGCTCCCGACGCACGCTTCTCGCACCTCCCACAATGTTTTCAATTAAGCACCACTGAACACTGTCAGACACCTGCCTGGGTGCTGGGCCAGGTACGGAGACACCGATAACTGAGGTGGTGCCCTCAGGTAACCTGGAGACCGTCTTCCCTTTCGTCTTCGAACACACACTAACGATTATCTTCCAGACTTCTGGATCTCTGTTCTCTTTGGGGCCCATCTCTCCATTTGGTGAAAATCCACCCAGAGTTCAGTTCAATTCAAACTGTACCCTCACATAGCTTCTCCTGACCCTTCCGGTCCAGAGCAAGCTCTGTCCTGTTGGTTCCGATCACCTGGCACTAACCAGAAACCGTGTTATGCTGGCAGCCCCAGCTCCTGTTTCCCATCATGCTTTGTGGATCAGACACACCTGCTTGTTTCACAGGACGGCAATTAGGGTTTACAGACAGACAGAACACGGCTCAAGGCCAGGCTCTACCTGTTTGGGATTATGTGACCCTCGACAAGTCACCAATCCTCCCCGGGTTTGGGGTTATTGTGAGGATTAATGATTTAAAATATGGGCACATGGGTCGCTGTCAAACACAAATTATCCTCCCCATTCGACACTCACTGACTGAAATCCTAGGGAATGTGAAAATAAAAGTGAGAATTTACTAAACCCATAGTTCTAGGTTTTTCACTTTATTTTCACATATAAGCAAGGACTGAAAGCAAAGACAGAAAAACGTCCCCTTTTAAGGGGTCATTCGAGGAATGTAAGAGCCCCTCACACAGGCCTTCGCTTACTGTATTCTAGCAAGAAGCACATATCTGCATGACTTTGTCCCCCCCTCCCTCACTGAGCGTGCGAGCCTCTGACCGTGTTACAAGCTGGTGAGACCATTTCTACCTCATCGATGCACAATGAACACTGCAGCTGCTACCTCCGTCAGACTGATGCTGCAACAGCATCGTCCAAGCAGACAACTATCAGCTCGGGACAGACACTGCTGGACCAGGCTCACAGCTAAGGCATGTGTTTAATTGTGAGCAAGCATTACTCTCAAACAAATCACGTCATAAGAGAAGATTCTAAACACGATAACCAGAGACAAAATGAAATCCCAATCACCCGCAATTAGCTTCAACTACTCATATGAAAAACAGAGCTGGTTTACGGTAATATTGATTTTCTTCCTTTTCCATGGGGAGCTATTTTTTCTGACATAAATAATATTTGTATCTTTTCATATATGCAAAAGGAATCGTTAGCTTTTCCTTTAACATTAGAGAGAGAGGTACTTACCAAAGGATATACTTATATTTTAAGTGACTTCTATCGTAATATATATTCAAATTATTTCATGTATACTTATCCCCCATTTGAAGTAGTATACAATGAAAAATTCTTTATGATCATCATCTTTTTATAAAGAAGTTTTACTTAGGGAGAAAATAAGGACCACTCTGCCCCTTCTAGTAGAATTAATAACTGTGGTGTATCATTAATGTGCCAGGCTTTAAATATTAATCTATTATTACCTCAGTTGAACAAATTGTTTTAAATCCTGTCTTGTACATATTTTTAAAGGTGGTTGGATATTACATTAAAGTATCATTTGAAACGAAAATAAAAATGTAAATAATTAGCCGAGACTTGCTTTGTCATTTTCCCTTTACCTGTTATCACAGTTAAAGAAACTCCACATGGACCTCTGAAATTGTTTCTTCATTAATAAACTCGTTAAAGGCGAACATGAGGTTAGATTTAAAAAATAATATTAACAGTCTGAAATGCAACAGAAGCCCCAATCATATCTCCAAATATCTTATCCTCAAGATTTTCTTAGCTGAAAAAGCATGGGAAGTCTCTGTAGACATGACTTGTACATATTAAGAAACATTACAAATGAATTCCCAAAGTTAACAGCCACCTGGGAAAATATCTCCAAGAAAAGATTAATAACTAAATAAGGAATTTCAACAATTAAGAAGGATATTAGGACTGTAATAGCTAAATGAGCAAATTTACATAAAGAACAAATTTACATAAAGAACAAATTTACACAAAAAATCCAAATGATTAATAAAAATATGAAATTAGAAAAAAACTAAATACCAATTTACCAACCAATTAAAATGTGCCAATAAAGTGACTCTCGTGTACTGCTGGTTGGAATGTAACACAGTACAAAATTTCTGCAAAGTCATTATCAATGTGTTAAAAGAACATTAAAAATATTCATACCCTAACGTGGTAGATCCACAGTATGTAACCATTGAAGATAATGTTTAGAATAGTTTATAAAAACATGAGACATTTACATGTTTAAAATGTTTAGTGAAAAAGGCAGAGTTAAAACTGGTCAGTTTTGTTTCAATATTTTTTTAAAATGCCAAACAAAATCTGCTAAAAATATCAGAAATATTACCACTCGTTATCTTCATAAGCTAAGAATACATATTTTTTCTTTATTTTATTGCATTTTCAAAACTTTCTATAAAGACCAAATTCTTGCTTTACAAATATAAAAAAGATTATATAAAAAATATAGGTATCTATATAATTCTTCTTATTGAACCTGGAGCATTAGAAATTCCACATTAAGAGATTCTAATAAATCTTGAGGTCTTTCGGGGCCTTAGAACTGTTTTATTAAAATGTGAATATTCTGGGAAATGTAACACATTAGTAAGCACTCGTCATCTTATCTTAGAACATATATGTGGGTAAGAGGTAAAGGCAGAATTGGGGGGAAAGACAGGAGAACTTCCTGTGGTGACAGAAGAGAGATAAAGAGGTTTTGTCATTCTGCCTAGAGCTGACCTCAGAACTGGCATTAATGATCCCGGCTCATCTGAGATGGGACCAAAGTCAGCAGCCACCACCAGTACTACTCTGCAGGAATTTCAACAACTGATCAAAACAAACACGGATAATAGAGCTTTGGGTAGGCAGGAGACAACAAACTTGTTAATGGGTGGTTATTTCTGTCTCTGACGCAGTAGTTGTCATACCAAGGTCTGTTGAAGTAGTCTCAAGGTATTTTATAAGTTTAAATCTCCGTTTTCAGAATCTCAGAAATTAAAATGCTAGATCGGCTCAATGAACACCTTGCAACGGGCTACCGCTAACCTGATTTCGGCATCTAAATGTGAATTTGTATTTCAGATTGTGTTGGCACCACGCGATCGTGGAAAGTGACAGCATTTAATTTTCTTCAGCTGCAATTTGTAGGTATGTTCTTAGAAGTCTGAGAGAATTATTTTCTTTAAAATGTGTCCATGCACTACTTAAGTTTAAGAAACACGGCCCCAGAGTTAAACCTACGAAGAGAAAAATCTGGCTAAAAAGGACAGAAAAAAAAGCTGCTAATATGTATCTGCCTCTTTACCCATCCTAACCTATTTCATCAGCTGATATTAATGATTCAGCTTATTATGTTAATAATGAGTTCCTATTACACTATACGCAATGTATAATATAGTATAATATATCATACCATTCACGCTATATGGATAATATCCTAAGCACTTCCCTTCATTAAGTCATTTAATCCCCTCGAGTTTAGGAGTTTTATTCTCCTCTGCTGAGGGGAGAAGGACTTGTCCGAGGTCACAGGGTAAATGAGCGGCAGAGCTGGATCCAGAGCTCTCACTACCGCAGAGCACTCCTTATGAAGAGTGCGAGAAGGCAGAGACGGCATCGACGCTTCGCAGCCTGCAGTCAGTGTCAGCTGGAGCGCGAGCCCACGAACCAGGCAAGGCCGATTGAGAGGGCAACATCCATCGCCAGAGTTAAGATTCGTAGATTTATGGAATTTTGAAGTTCAAGGAACCAAGAAAAAGCAGCCTCTCTTCTCCTTGACTAGAAGAGGAAATTCTACTGGCTTATTATGAATATTCCTTGAAAATTAAGAGCTAGTCAATTAACGCTACATATCCAAACAAGTCCCTTAACCAGCCAGAATTTCATATCAAATGAATAATTTAATGAGTTGGACTGGATGATTTATAAGTTCGCCTACAGCTTCAAAATTTTATTGATTTCACGGCACATATTTTTGAAGTAAAAAATCAGCATTTCTGCTAACCTGGACATAAGAACGCAAATGTATAAGTAGAAGCTAAAAGTATGAAGCCAAAAGATATCAAACATAGGTAAAATTCTTAGGCTTGAAAATGGAATAGTGAGCAGAGATTAACAAATATATAAGCCAGTAGTTCAATCTTCCACTGTTAAAAGTTTAAAGCTTACTAAATTTGATTTTTTTCTCCAACATGAATATTTGTCAAGTTGAATCTCAGAAACATATGAACAGTTGAGATTTCCTTTGAAAAAATTCACCTTACAGTCAACTCTGGTAGAATACCTCTATTAAAAAAGATAAATGATTATTTTCAGAGAAGAAAATCATAGATATTAGTGAGAAATCATCTGAATTTCATGGATATAAAAAGTCCAGAAAAAATAAAATCATTCTAGTATTTTTTTTACATAAGAGCGATAATATTTTTGAAAATTCTACTGACTAGTAAAATATAAATTTATTAATAAAAATAACATAAGAAAATTACATATTTTGATGTAACAACAATTCATTTTTCTAATGGAATAATCTGAATCAACATCTTTGTCTTTTATGATGGAAATATTATCACTTTGGGCAATTAATTATTCAATAAAATTTAACCACATAGTCTCATAAGTTATCTTAAACAACTTTATCATGGAATAATTTACACACCATAAAATTCACCGATTTTAATGCATAATTCAATGATTTTTAGTAAATTTACCATGTGCAACTTTTACCATAATCTAGTTTTAGTACACTTTCATCGCCCACAAAAGTCGCCCTATGCCCAGCCTCAGGCCGCTAATGATCAACTTTCCGTCTGCATTATCTGTACATTTTATATAATGAGTTATTTTTACACGGAGAATTTTTCTAAAGCCTAACGTGCTTTTGTATAGGATTCTTAATAAAATTAACCTTAAAGTCAAGTAAAAAGAAAAATTCCAAATGTTTATCTGGGATGTTTACCTAGCAGGCAGCTAATGATAATCATGGATGGACCTCGAGATTATAACCATTTATATAAATAAATGAAAAGGAGAATTTTAAGACTTTTCAGAGATACTGAAAGAAACTTCAAACTTCACATTCATACTGCCATCAAAAATACATCCAGAAATCTAAAACCATTACATAAACAGAAGTGCCATTTGTCGTTTGCTTTGTATCATATCCAGGAGAAAGAAAACTGAACTAGGAATCATAACACTTATTTTTTATAGTAAGCGAGTCTTAGTCACGACACCTTAAAGTGCTGCCAATTATAAAATACATCAAAAATTCTCAAAGGCAAATTAACTGAATGAGGTAATAAAGTGTTGGCATAGAGACCAACAAATATCTAAAAACTTTAAGCAATTTAATAAATCTTAATCAAATATTTACTGTACATAACTACATTTTTTTGCTAGGCACGATGAGATTAAATATAGTTTTCTACCCTTCAAGGGCCTGAAATTCAGTTAGAGAAAATAAATTACACACATGAAAATAATGAGAGAACTCGAAACAGAAAATAAATGTAAAATGTGCAAGTCAGAACTCGGGCTGAATAAGAAGAGATGAAATACTGCCATTTGCAATGACATGGATGGACCTCGAGATAATCATGCTAAGCGAAAAAGTTGAAAATCACATATCACTTATATGTGGGACATAAACCTAAAAGCAACAAATGAACAAGACAGACAAAGACTCGTGGACGTGGACAATAGACTAGTGGTTACAGGGGGTGGGAGGCAGGTAGACGGGGTAAAGGGGATCAAATATGTGGTGACAGAAAGAAATCTAACTGTGGGAGGTGAACACACAGTGTAAACATATATATATGTCTTACTGTTAAAGTGTATGGCTGAAACATTAGATTTTGTGAACCAATATCGCCATAAAAAATAAATTAAATTATTAAAAAAATAAAACAAAACCAAGAACTGGGGCTGAGAGGTCCAGGCGAGGAGACTGTCATGGCCTAGGGCTGCTGGCGGCCACAGGGGCTGGCTCTTGAAGTGTGCTTCAGTGTCTTCTACAGAAGGGGGGGTCACGACTTAGACCCCCCTTCTGTAGAAAATAAGAGTCTGTCCTCTCTCCACCTATTAGCACGGGCTGCACAAGAGGGGGCGGGCCACTGGCGGGTTGGTGCCAGGAGCTGGCACTGCCACTGGGAACAGCCTCCCTTCCTGCAGGGACCCGGAGCCGAGCCAGGCCGTCCAGGACGTCTGACCCCGCCAGACGCTGCTGACGGGGCAGCGGCGGGCGCTGCCTGCTGCGCCCTTGAGGAAACGGAAGGAGACTAAGGTTTCACTGGGGTTTTACTGTGCACTGGACTCTGCCCAGCACTGAATCAGACCCGTGACCTCACTGGTGTCCCGAACCTGTGGAGCGGACGGGCGCTGTTCCCATCCTACAGCAAAGACCCGAGTTCGCACTGGTGAAGGAGGCTGCGAGGCACCAGGTTGCTGCTAACAAGTGACAGAGCCGTGACCGAGCTGGGCCTCCCGGCCCCATCTGCCTGACTCCAAAGTCTACGTTTTTCCTACTTTACCGTGTGTAGGATGTTTATTTAAAACCATTCAGATAACACTAATAATTGCTATTTTTAATATTGAGTATGTTCTAGGTTCTTTTCTATGTACTAAATAAAACATTAATCTGAATAGTAACCCTGGCAAAGAGTAATTATATCTGGTTTACAGATGATTAAACCACGACCCAGAGAGGCCTAGTAACACGCCAGAGTTAAAATACCTGGAGCCGACTTGGAGCTCAGGTATGCCTGACGTCACCCTCTGCTCTTCACACTATCCCAGAACCCCTACTGGGGATGCATTTTAAGTACGATGCATTTTAAGTATGAGGTTTGTTATTTACACGTGGGAACCTAAACTTCCTTAAATAAGTCTCTTTGTATTTTGTTTATCTGAGGACTATAAATTCTGAAATACTCATTTAGTAACATGAGTAAATAGTATGAACATAAGTTCTTAGACGTCGGTGAGCAAACAGATTCTCTACTCTCTGATATTAGAGGTACAAATAAAATAAATCCAATGGACACTATTAATTTGTCCTTTTAAAAACATCTGCCATTGTCAACATCTGCTTCTAATATTTCTGATGGATGACCTGCTATAAGTGACATTCAGCTTTTTATGCTAAAGAGAAAAGTTGCTTATCTATTAACTTATAAATGGTTCTGATATACAAAGTTAACTAAATCTGTTTATAAGTCTCGTATCCACATGTATTTGAAGACAGTGCTCAAGTTTCTTACCAGTCTCTTACAAGTTTCCTACAAGTTTTATAACTTAAGTCCCCTATTTGATTCTACTCTAGAGGCTAGAGAATATGTCTTATTAAGCCAATATTGTATGTGGTAAACACAAACTTTGTTGCTAGCATATGATATAAATCTCCATCAATCAATTCAACAAGTATTTAGTGACCATCCGTTAAGTACCAGGCACTGTGCTAAGTTTCTGGGATATGTACAATCCAATGAGAGAATTGAAATATTAAAAAATATTTTATGCATAGAAGAATCCCAAATCTGTCGGGGGCCGTCAGGAGATCTGATTCTTAAAAGATGGAGTTTAGCAAGCAAACGAATAGGAAGTCAATTTCTTGTTCAGTGATGCTGTGGAGGTCATTAGAGAATCTCACAGGAAGAAGAAAAGTCGGAGACACCTCAAACTGCGAGGCCATCCCAGAGAGCTTCGGAAGGAAGCCTGGCGCTGGCCCGGGGCGGTGTTTACGTTAGAGGGATCAGGTGATTAGCAGATAGGGATGCACTGATGTAAACGTGATAAGGCAAGAAGCTGGCCACAGCTCCCCTGCTGTCTGTGTCTTCAGGAAGAGGTGTGTCTTTATTTTGCCTGCAGTAAAGCTGGTGACTGGGCAAGTCTGTACTCCACCCAAAGTGAATCCTTTTTTTTTTTAAGGATGTAACTGAATGGGTGGGTAGCTTCTTTACCACCAAGTGTAGAACTTGGGGTTTTTTTCTCAAAGAAGTAGCACAAAGTGGTAAAACAAAGAAAAAAAGCTAGTCACCACACTACTATTCTCAAAAAAAATAAATAATAATAATAATAATAATACAGGTTAGAATTATTCACACCCTTGTTAGTTAGATTCAACTCCCTAAAACCTTGTTTCCCTTCATTTCACGCTTTTCAGAGGCTTGCTATGATGACACGAGTCCAATGCTTCGGGCTAGCGTTCAGTCCCTTAACTAGTCTTCGAAATCCTAGGAGAATCTCAGAAATCCTAGGAGAATCTCAAGGATTTTCGAAGTTGCTTGCCATTGAAATTCCAGATTTCCGATCCAGTCCCCTGGCCACGACAGGACAGAACCGGGAGGCCGGGGTCAGGCCCCAGCGCTCTGGCGTGGGCACCCTCCACGCCCCCGGCCCAGGCCTGCTGTCTGCAGTGACCTCGCATCGCCCCAGCAACGCTGCCGCCGTGCCGCTTCCTCCCCTTCAGAGAGGTCCTCGCCTTTCCGAACCAACGACCTCCAGGATCCCAAGGAGCGCGATCTTCATCCTTGACCACCACAGAAATCAGCACGTGTCGCATAGTCAATGCACATCGCAGCTTCCCTGGCTGCGTTTCTTTCTCGGTCATGTGTAAAGTAAAGGTGTCCCTTACAATCAATGCCATCTGGACTGTAACACTTGTATGACTTCCATCTAACTTGGCTGCTGTGTGTTATGTGCTGTTGAGGCTGCTCTGACTCCTGGTGACCCTACGTATGAGTGACGTCCCCCGTGTCCCGTCCTCGGCAGCCCTGCTCAGCTCCTGTGGATTCCTGCCGAGGGCTTCTTTGATGGAGTGGGTCCATCTCATACCCGGTCTTCGTCTTTTCCCACTGCTTGCTGCTTTCCCAGCATTACTATATGTATCCAAAATAATCCCCAACAGAATCAGAGCAATTTCATTGAAACTGTAATTGAGTGAGAAATGAGACTTTTGAAAGCAACGTTTGGTAGCTCCTAAGTAGATCAAAATATCACATTAAAAATTTCTTAAAGCCTTTACAAAAGAAAAGTACGTAATATATTATCTGTAAATCCCTTAGAATTAGTCCCTTAGAAGCACTTATTAGCTATCATCAAATGACAAAGACACACACTGTGGACGGGGCATCATTTACCTGGAATTTGAAAGTGACGCAGTTAGCATTATAACAGCCTGTAATGGACGCAACATGGGACCAGCAGTCAAACAATGTTCTCCAATCCCTGCCACCTCATCTGAGAATCAGAGGGTTAGAGATGATTTAAGTGCCTTTCAACACTTATCCTGTGGTGTTCAGTACTGATACTTAGATAGAGACCACCTTTATTGGTGAGAAAAATGGCTTCTAAACTCTAGGGCACCACCGTAATTTCAGCAGCTGAATCTGAACCTTGTTTTGTGTTACAGAAACCTGCTTTCTCTTCAGTTACGAGTGAGGAGACGTTTTGGCACCTGGACCTGGCATTCTGCCCTTCCTTGCTGACTTCCTTCCTCTGACTGCTGCAGACAGGTTGCAGCAAGCACTGCTCTCTTTAGGAGAGATTTATTGTGCTCAAATGTTCCTTCGGTATTTTCCTCCACGGACGTGATGCAACAACGAGTATGTTTATATACTGCCTGTGCGCTCCGTATTTCTCGACTTGAACTCCTCTGGGGAGCTGCTACACAATAGGTATTACCACACCCGGAACCTCACTTGTCAAGGAGAGAGATGAAATACTGAAAAGATGTGTTATTCATCTCTATCTACTATTGTTATGCCTCGGTAAATTAATAGCTCAGTAAACCTGTCTTTATACTGAGACTTTATATGACATTGACAGAAAGTCTACGTCTCTTCTCTCCCACCACGTACACATACAGAAACACGACCTGTGCACTCAAATTCCTGACTCACCTTTCATCGCAAACACATCGCTATATCCTAATTCCGAGAGGATTCCCAAACTTTTAAAATGTCCAAAAGAAATAGAATATTTACCTGATCTGAGATTCGAGTTTATTATTTTCCCTACCAAAAGTGATTTGGGCCTGTCATTTGATGCTCTCCAGGCTTTCATGATCACAAGTATAAAGTGAGAATTAGGACTGTCAGTGGTTTTCAATCTGCTTTCTGCCTCAACGCTCCAGAAACAATCTCACTCTGTCTCAATATCCAGCACCCCGTAATGCCCCAGTGAGGGCTGAGGGTGCAGGGTTTGAATGTGTGTCTGGGAAAGGCTTTCGGGGTCACCTGACAAACTGAGAGCGGGGGGACATACTAAAATACGCTAAGGCAGTTGCGGCAGGCTGGCCGGGGCCTGGTCCGACTCCCTCATCGTTGCCCTATCTGCATTCTGAGCCTTTCACCTTTCCGGATGATCTCCTTCCGAAAACCACTTCTCTCTCTCTCCACCACCTCCCTGTCTCCAAAAATGCAGTGTTCTGGTCTCGATCAGTGTACACATGTAACTTTTAGTAGCGCTAAAAAGGAACTGTATGTACATTTTAAAAAGAAAATTGAAATTGTTGCCTTGTCTCACATGTATTCATGTTTAAACTGCTGTAAAGGAAGTAATTTCTAGAGTACCACAAATATCGACATCTTAAAATAAGACCTTTATGTCAACTCTTTCCAAAGTAGAAGACAGATTTAAAACCACGGTGATTTAATACTACCATCCGCTTAAAACTAGCTGTGAGATATTTTACATTGCTTTTTTCTTCTTAAATTCATATCTCCATTCCACCACCCTGAGAGAATTTCTTCCCTTCACTGATCATCTTGTAATAGTTCTCAAAATAAAAATATGGATATATGTTAAAAATTTATAAAAATCATATGAACATAAGGTTCTAAGTATTAATTTCTTCTAGACTGAATTACCATTACAATTATTTATACAATTACATATAGTAACGATTTAGGAAAACATATTAAGCATAATTTGGAGATTCATTGCTTAATGAGACAGATGGAATTATCTCTTTAGTGTCATATTCCCAATGAATTCTTGAAAACATAGGAGATTATTACTTATTGCTATGATTCTTTTTCAATTCAATTTCATCTTTTCAATCGAATGTAGTACAGAGAGACCTCATTCACATAAATAAGTAGGTGAGAATAAGAGAAATTTAGTGATAACATCCTGATTCTTTGAAATTTGAGTTATATATGAAATGACAAGTGAAAGTCCTTTTTTCACTGTAACTCCTGGGGAAAAGGCAATGAAAATGGAAATAAGTAATTACTATGATCTCCAGGCCACACTTAGAAACTGGTGCTTCGAAGGAAGGAAGAACCGACTCCGGACAGAAAAGGGTCCGGAACAGCTCTGCGCTCAAGGGAGATTCACTCACGGTTCCGCGGCCAGTGTAACATGGCGACACAGGAGAGCCGTCTGGGCAACCCCTGGTACGGCCAGCCACTCGACCTCGGGTGTAAGACGGAAGCAAGAAGACGAGGTCTGGTGCCCAGCCCTGAGATCTCAGAGGATGACAACCCTGGGGCCCTGGTCTCAGCGACAGCCGGCCCGGGGACCGACACAAGGAAAAGAGCAGATCTGTACCTATCAAGAGCTTATGATTTAGGGATGAGTTAGACAAACAGCAATTCAAAGCCATGCACATGAATGGTCAGTGGACACTCTAGATACTCTGTCCTGCAAAAGATGGGAAGGAGAAAATAAATTATCCAAGGCTGGAAAAATACCTTCATGTGTCTTCTGACCGAGTCCCACTTTTCCACAGGCCCATCTATTGATGCGAGAGACCAAAACGGACAGAGTGATTATTATTATATGTAACAAGAAGAGTGTGAGGACATTCAGACGTACTCTTACACTACATGAACAACTTCATCAAAACCAAGACACAGGGTTCAAGTCCCGATGAGTCTGGAAAATTTGACACAAGTCCTGTATGAACACAGTTTTTTCCCAGTGGAGCTTTTCTTTTGTTTCGAAAACTAACTGTAAAAACAAGTATTTTCTTCCTCCTTATTGAAAGAAACACTTCTGCTTTTAATCATATCCAACACTTTAAGACAGGTTACAGAAAGGAGAGAAAACACTCCTTATAATTATGGAGCTTTATAATTACCGTGTGGTTTACTACAGTCCCACTTCCAAGGCATCTTCCTTTTTCAACTAAAGCTGGAATCTCTCTAGATATTAAGTTATTTACTGGCTTCCCTTGCATCTGGCACCCAGTGCAGGACATAGTATAAAAAACTATAATCCAGCCTCTGGTAATAACAGAACAAAAGCCAGGGAAAGCATAATTAGCATCACTATATTACTCAGAGCATGTAAATAAACTGAACTTGATAATGTATACAGCTTATCCGTAAATCATTGAACTTTGCTGAGCAAGACAGAAAAGTTACCTATCAGAATATTAAAAAATAAATGAAACCAACAGATACATAGAGCTAAAGATTCATGAGGATGTACCCTTCTCGAAATTTCCATCATGCCCATAAAGCAGTATAATAAAAACAAAAGGGTTTCAATGATTTTTAGGGAAACCAGAACTGTCAACCCCACAGGCCTGGATTATGCTCAGCTCCTTCACTGGCTCTCCGCTTGCCTGCTGGCGAACTGCCTAACACTGTCCCTCGGTCTTTCCGTTTGTAAAAAGGACTTCACAGTACGTCTTGGCAAATTACGACAACTGGCCTGACTTCCTGGTGAGAGAGTAACTTCCTGGGAGTCCAAACAGGACATTCCTGAGAAGATACATATTTATAAAACGGACTTTCTTGACTTGAACAGACTTTTTTATACTCAAAGTACTTTGATTAAACATATTATTAAAATCTACAGTACAGTAGCCACTATTTGTGGCTTGGTTTAGGTACAACCCCCCCCCCCCAAAAAAAACCCCAGAAGATTGAGTAATAAACATTCTCAAAACCTGAATATTTACATAATGTAATTTTTATAACTGTTAGATTGATATTTTTCTAAACTCTCTTACTATTTCTAATTTTCAGTATAACATACACAAGAACTGTAGAATTATAATTCTCCAAACCCGGCACCCTTGATTTACTGCCACAGAATAAATTTACCATACATTTTCAGTGGCACTGGTAAAGTTATTACTACACATATACGGGTCTTTACAGTTTTTGTGTAACTATCAGAGATTTTAATCATTTGTGGGTACAATTACAAGCTGGAGTCAGTCAAGTACTCTGAAAAACAACACGCCTATATAAATCAGGTCATCCTTTGGCACTGAAGGGGAAAGCGCACGTGTGTGTGCGTGCGTGCGCATGCACGCACAAGCAATCACATGGGGGTTGTGGGTGGAGGAGGGAAGCTTGTTGCTGGTTCGGTACCGAGCCACCGAGGGGCTAAATGAGAACCTCCGGGAAATAATGTGCTACATGTGTAATGAAAGACAGAAAGCTTCGATCTGCAGTCTCCCTGCTTCCAGCTGCACACTTTCCAGTCCGTCTCTCCAGACTCCTATCAACACAGACCAGTTAAAAAGGACAAAAAGGCTGGGGTCCCAGTTTAGGTCATCAGAACATTCTAACGGGTCCTCGCCAAACAAGTGGAAAAGGCCCGAGGCAGCGGGTTCCTGCCTACAGATGACCGCGTAGGCACAACCCCAGCGTTGCCCCGCGTCTCAGAAACCTCTGGGCAGAAGGGTGTAGAGGAAGGGTCATCACCAGGCCTCCTAAAGGAGTACTCGGAGTTAAGATCCAAGTTACTTACAGTGATGACTAATGACAATTGTGGATACCGTCTGCATAACAGGAGGAACATTTTCAACATTGGTACTGCAAGGGAAAAATAAACCAAAGTGTAGCAACTCAAAATTTTAAGTGTTAAAGCCAAGTGTTCATCCATGTCTCAAAGGCTCACATAACAGGCCCTAAGCTAAATGGTTCGGATGAGTTAGCCATCAAATCCTCCAACGTTTCTGCAAAGGATGTGGTATTCCCACCCTACAGATGAGCAAACAGTGCCTCATGCCCCACAGGAAAGGCCAAAATAGAATTCAGATCCAGCTTCAAATGATTTAAGACCCACTTACACTACATTATTTAAGACCCACTTATACTACATTATTTTAAGGGAAAAACAAAGAAAAAGCAGTCATGCCATCCTGTAAGAAGCACTTTTCATAAACGCACTTGGTTTTTCAGCTGTTGGGAGATTAATGCTTTCTCAGTATTGACGGTAGAAAGAACCACCATTCTATTCTCCTCAATTCGTGGCCACGAGAGTGAAGTTATAGCAGACTTCCGAAGTTAGTGTGTCTATGTAATAAACTGTTTTAGATGGACATGTGAAATCAACATATGTATAGAGTCTCTAGAAAAATCAAATCTAAAGATGAAATAAAATTACTCATATATATTATTTAAAAGTCACAATACATCTGATTTATCCAAACGCTAATTTTATGAGATGCTATCTCAACTGAATATGTTTATTTATATGACAAAGGTTCACCAGGACATCAGGACGCCGAGAACCACTCGACCAGGCCATGGATCAAACGCGACCAGTGCCCTTGGAATAGTGAGGATGCATGCAAGCACATGAGATGCATGCACCTGAATGTTCCTCTTTCGCTCTTGCATCCCACAATGGCGAACTAAGTACCAGGTATTTTCTGCATGCTACTCAGCTATTTAGTATCTAAAAGCAGTTAAAAACCTGATTGTAATATAGATACTTAATGCTAAAAAGCCAACCTCCCTTGAATTCTGTACAAACATATAACCTATATTCACCAACTGCTTTCCCAAATATATATAACATTTCCGGGAAAAGAATGAAAGTCAAGAAGTTTGGGATGATGCGATGAGCCTACCCATTCAAACAGTCGGCCTAAAGTTCAAAGGAAAACTGCCAGAGAATGACCTTCAAACAGATTCCCCCCATTTTAGGAGGGGCCATATTTGCTACAAAGAAAGTAGCAAGTTATCAGACGGGGCAATTAGGCACCTCGAGTCCAACTGTCACACGTGACAGGATAAGTGGAACTCTCGTACCTCTAAGTGCAGACTGTATTTATATGCCCTGGGCCAAAATTTGATGCTTCCTTTTTCTTTTTGAAAAATACTTTGAATCATTTTTAAAAAGAAGAACAATACAGAGGAGTAAAAACATATGGAAAATTCATAGGGCCAAAGGTAATCTTCAATGATTATTCTCAAAATTCAAATCCCACATTTACAAATTCTTACACATATGCTAAGTGACTAAATCATGAAATCATTTTATGCCCGTTAACTCAATTCAAAACTTAAAAGAGATCCGAAATGATCTTTTCTAACTTCCCAATCAATATAGCAGACGTTCGGCATAACCAACCTCTCTCTCTAAAACAAGTGGACTGAAGGGGGCGCCCCATACCTCCCAGAGCAAGCGAGTCGGAGAAGCAAGCGACTCTGTTCACTGGAAAACTATTTTATCTGTTCTCCCAGAAACTTCTTAATTCCGTCTCTTCTACAGGGTGGACTTTTAAATATATGAAGGCGATAACTGTTCACTGGAAAACTATTTTATCTGTTCTCCCAGAAACTTCTTAATTCCGTCTCTTCTACAGGGTGGACTTTTAAATATATGAAGGCGATAACTGTATCTCCATGTATTCTTCTATTCTCCAGAATTAAAACACACTCTGGTCCATACCCGCTGTGTCTAAATTTATTTACAAACCACGAGATCCCAATATTGTGTAGTTAGATGTGATCTGACCAGCAAAGGGTACCAGAAACTATTAGTTGATGCAACCTGGATGCTATATTAATGCAGTCTAAATCGACATGCGCATTTTTTGGTAGATTTGTGACAACGTTAACTTATATTAAATGTGAGCTCAAATTTCCTTGTATCACTAAAAAAGTAAAATCTCTTTCATCCTACACGTGTTTACCTTAGTGAACTTCAATGTGAAATTTTAAACGATTTCAGTGAACTTCATTTTGGGGGGAATAATGTTACATGTACTGTTAGGATTATTCTTCATATTTCTGTAAATATCACGTTTAATACCTTATCAGGCTTTATTAAAAAAGGAAGTTCACATAAAGCCCTGTGACAATCAGCAATTCACTCTAGAAACCAGAAAGCATTCAAAGGGGTGCTTTCGAATAGATTTAAGAACCGAATTTAATTCGGCACTTTCAATTTGGAGATTTATCCTCCCTTGGCATTGCAAGCAAGGATGGCTTTTTTTTCAAACTCATTCTCTGAGGAAGGTGTTATGACACAGAACAGGTGTGGAGCTCTGACTCAGTAAATACGCCTAAATCATGATTCTATATCAATCATTCAGAAGACTATTTGTATTATTTTCTATTATGATGTTGGATTGTAAGTAAAAGAAGGAAACCAGAATTTTAAGTACAAAATCCATTAAACCATGTACATCTAACACTCCCAACTACTGAAACTGAAAGCAGATTCTATTTTAAAAATAATAATGAGTGGTTGACAAAAGACGGATTTCCTCACTCAGTCATCCTCCTGTATTAACAGCTTAATTTCCTACCTGTCATTTACTTGATGAAACGCTGGATGTTCTGTAAACAAGTTTGTTTGCTTTGTATAACAGGGACTGAGGGGAAGAAAGGAAATCTAGTACAGCATTTCTTTTTCCTGAAACAGAGAGCACGATGGAGGCCTTCGGGAGCGATGCTATGCCAAAGAAAAAGGGCGAAGTCCCTGATTCAGCAATGGCCTGTCAGTTGATTATCCCCTTATTCCTGGGGAGTGGGGAGGAGACCTCTTTGAGCTCCTGAACAATCCACCTGTGACTTGCCAGAGTACTCTGCAGAGTACTCATCAGAGGGCTGACAGCGTGGGGCTATTATTTTGACATTCAAATTTGCCACGTCTTGATGGCAATGAACAGGGTGAATTATCTTGTTTTATGCTTTGTGTGTCTTAAGAAGAGAGAATGTGAGTACTCCAACTTTAGCCCTATGCCTACTGGATATTTATTTCTTTGTGGGCACAGTTTTTTAAACAATTTGTTTTATCCTGGAAATCTATTCCTCTAATATGACTGAAAAGCAATAGACTTCAATTGAAAACAGGGAAAGTTCATATTAAATAAGCTTAAAAAAAGTAATAGAATGTATAAGCTAAATGACTCAGAAAATTAGTAACATACACAAAACTGTTCTCAAATTGCTTCTATTTATGGTAATAAATAGTAGCGAAAAGACGTGTGAGTTTTTGCAGAACATAAAATACAACATAAGTTTTGACTCAAGTGAAAGATACAAGTTCACCTCATAATAACTGGTCATTCCTTCATAATGGTTTTAAATAAAGTACATTAATTCAGGTGTTACTTTAACAGTCTTGACACCTTGAAACTTACTGAGTGTCTTGATTCTCTTAATATGAAGATTAAGTTATCACTAAAGTATATTCTTTATTACTATATTTGTAAAACTAGAATTTATATTTACTTCTAGCTTTCCTGAATCACAATTCTGTGGAATAGATAAGTTTTTAACCTTCGAATGTTAGTGCTGATTTTCTCAAATCTTCAAAACTCATCTGATTCCAGAAAGAAATAAAAATTATGGTGTCCAAGGCTGAAAAAAGAAAACAAAAACAAACGAACAAACAAAAAGAGGCTGGTTATAAGAAGTCCCTTCACAACAAATTCACTCGTGGTTTTAAAGACTCTTTTGGAATGACGTGGAATACTAATTCTTTAGGGACAAGGCAACGAGTACTAAAGAGAGAAGGGGAATGCAAGGAGAAAGTTGACAAACTCAAAGGATGTTTTAGATCCTTTAGCTCTACATCCCTGTAAATAATCTGTTTCATAGACATCAAGTTTTTGTTTGTCTCAATATCTGCAAAATCTCTTTCTTTCCCATCTGAAAAGGACCATCATACAATCAAATCTGAAAGAGAAAGACAGCTATTCAGAATTCTAAAATTATACCTGTTAACACCTCACGGTTACTAGGAGGATTAGGTGGGTAATATGAAGAGTATTTCCATTTCGATGGTAAGGTATGAGTTTGATAAAAAATTAGAGTTCTTTGATCTTTATATTTTTCCCCTTAGTTTGAATCTATTCGACTCTAGTATCCTAGTAAACATGTAAATCTTACTTTTGATAATATTATTCACTAATGGTCTAAAGTATGGTTCCCAGTCAACGGATTGCAGCTCCTGTGCAGAGACCCCATGTGAATACCAAGTATTATCTAAAAATGAATAAGTAAGATGACTTTCACATATATACTATTATTTTCAAACATGTGTATATGGTGATGTGATTACAAAGGTAGAAAATCATTTAAAAGTGTTACAGCATTCTCAGTAGTAGTTTTTTTCCTGTAAAATATTTTTCAATTACACTGAGGAAATTTAACTGCTATTATGTGGGAATTCACAAATTGTTTGGATGCCTAAAACTTGTTCCACAATAGTTAAAAACTGCTGGAATAAATTTTTATTGAGCTATTTTAAGAATTACAGAAGATGTCTTATGAAGACAGAAAAAAAAGTACATTTTTACAACTAAATTGGAATACCCAATGATATGAGAAAAAGTAGACTTGGAAACCATATACTTAAAAGAGGAAGAGATTTGCCATAAGCACTACTATTACCTGAAATAAAACACAGGCAGCAGTACTGTCGTCAAATGTGCCAACACGAAAACCAGAAAACCCAGCTCTGCCACTTATTAGCTTGGGCAATGAAAGCTCTTTGCATCTCAGTGTTTTCATCTATATCGATAATCTCATACGGAATTTAGAAAATAATTCCAATAACAGAGGCATGAATATAAAGTTACTTTCCACATGTACCTGTACAGTATAGGCTGAAAGTAGTACGGAAAAAATCAAATGATTAAAAAGTTGGTAAGAGACAGTACAGAAAAGATGAAGTGAGGAGGAGGAGGCTAAAGAGAAACTACCACGGCTGCCTCCTGGGACACACTCCTCGGTTTCAGTGAACACTGACACCTCCTATTTTCTTGACTGAGATAGTTGTAAGGTTTCTACGCTTTATGTAATAAAATATTAACTCTAATACTCTGGAAAGTCAGGTGTGAATATTGTAATTATTAAAGCAATTAAAAATACAAAGAAATCAAGAAAGGCAATAGATGAATTGAAATGGAGTATTGAAAATATTCCAATAATTCGAAAAAAAGAAAAAAGAAGAATGAAAAACAGAGGGACAAAAAGGAAAGTAATTAAATCACAGAACTAAAACCAAACATACCGACATTATACTAAATGTAAATGGTATAAACACACCAATGGAAACACCTGAGCTTCTCAGATTGTATGACAAATAAGACCCAACTAAATGTTATCTATATGAAACTCAAGAGAAATAAAATAACAGAAATGTTAAAAGTAAAAGAATGGAAAAAAGTATTATGCAAATACAGCAAAAGAAACAGAGTAACCATGTTATGATGTCTGACAAGATTAGACTTCAAAACATGGAAAATTACCAGGAATATAGGAGGCAATACATAATGATAAACACATATGCAGCTAAGAAGAGAGGGTCAAAACACATGAAGCAAAAACTGACAAAACAGAGAAGAAACAGATAATTCCACAATCACATCTGAGGACTTCAGCATTTCTCTCCCAGGAATTAACAGACCGAAGAGAAATTCAGTAAGGATACAGAGGACACAATCAACACAATCTACCAAAGTGACCCAAATGACACCTTTAGAACACCAAACCCAACAACAGCAGACCACATTCTTTTAAAGAGCACTTTTACAGAGAAATCTATACTATCTGAAGAAAGGGTTCAAATGAGTAACCTAAATTTCCACCATATGGAAAGGGAACAAGAGCAAACGATATCCACAGATGGCAAAAACAAAGAAATATAAGAATGGAGAGCAATTAACTTTTTTTTAAAAAAGCAATAAAAGTCAATGAAACCACAACCTGGGTCTTTGAAAAGATTATAAAATTGATAAACCTCTACAATGACCGACAAGTAAAACAAGAAACACAAACTGCCCGCATCAGAAAGGAAACAGGATTTCACTCAGACCCCGTAAACACTAAAGAATAAGAGAAAACCATGAACAACTCTACGGGCATAAATTTGACAACTTGGATGAAGTGAACCAAATCCCTTGAAAGACACAGCTTACAAAACTTTTTCAGGAAGAAACAGATAATCAAAACAATCTATTGTCTATTTAAGGTATTAAATTTGTGGTAAAACAAAAACTAAAAACAACTAAAATGAAGAAAACTCCAGAGGCAGATAATATGCATGGAGAATTCTACCAAATATTGAAGGTAGAAATATTAATTCTGAAGGATCTCTTCCATATCTAGGAGAAAAGAGAATATTTCTCATCTCATTTTAAGTGAGTATTACTCTGGTATAAAACCAATCAAAGAAAGTATAAGAAAAGCACTTATACATAAATATCCATTATGAGCACTGATAGAAAAATCTTTGACAAAATATTAGCAGACTGAATATAGTCATATAAAAATAAAAAAGAATAATATGAAATGGCTAGGTAAAATTTATCTTGGGGATGAAAGACTGGTTTAACATTCCAAAATCCATGCAATCCAAGACTGTGACAATCTAAAAATAAAACATCCCCATGATCATATTGATAGATGTAAGAAACGCATTTGACAAAATTCAAAATCCATTCATGATCAAAATGATCAGGGAACTTCCTCAATCTGTTAAAAAGGCATCTACAAAATCACTTAAGCTATCATTGTACTTAACAGTGAAATACTAAACACTTTCTCATTAAGATCAGAAAAAAACAAGGATGTCCGCTCTCACCATTTCTATTTGACACGGTACTGGAAATCTTAGCCAGTGCAGTAAGTCAAGAAAAAGAAAATTAAGCACAGCGATTGGAGAGGAAAAAAACAAAACTGTTCACATGCACAGACAATATGACCGAGTACACGGATCCCAAGAAATCTACAAAATGCTCCCTAGAACTAATAGTGAGTATAGCAAAGGTGATCGACACAGAAATAAATTATATTTCTAGATACTACCAACTGAAATCCAAAATTAAAAATAAACAAAACTAGTCTACGGCCATGCTACCCTGAACAAGCCTGATCCCATCTGATCTCAGAAGCTAAGCAGGGTCGGGTCTGGTTAGTACTTGGATGGGAGATCACCTAGGAAGACCAGGTGCTCTATCAAAAGAATATTTTAGAATTTAGGGGCCCATGACAGGCAAGGCCCTTCCTAAAGCATAAATAAATAAATAAATAAATAAACAAACAAAACCATAAATGATACTGCAAAGAAGAATTACTTAATTATAAATTTAAAATATGTGCAAGTTCTCTATGCTGCAAACTACAATACACTGAAATAAAAGAATATCTGAATAAATGGATAGACAATGTTCTTGACTGGAGATTCAATGTTATTCAGGTTATAAATTCTCCCCAAATTGTTCCATAGATTAAAAACAATCTCAAACAAAATCCCAGCAGGATATTAACAAGTTGAGACTATATTTTACATGGAAAGGCCAAGGAACTAGAAGAGGTAAAACGAATTTTGAAAATGAAGAACAAAGTTGGAAGACACACATTACCTGATTTTAGGTCCTATTATAAAGTTATAATAATCAAGACAATGTGGTTTGGTGAAAGGCTAGATAGAAATGACCACCACACAAATAAGGTCAACTGATTTTCGACAGGTGTACAGGCAATCCAATGGAGAAAAGATAGTCTTTTCGACAAATGATGTTGGAACAATTTTGCATTCACATGCAAAAATGGACCTCTACTTATAATTTATAGATCTAAATATGGAATGTAAAACTGTAAAATTTTTATAAAACCAACACAGGCGTGTCCAGGAAACAGTGTTGGAAAAACTAGATTATTACATGCAAAAGAATGAAGCTGGAGCCCTACCTTATGCCATGTACAAATATTAACTCAAAATGGATCAAAGACCTAAACGTAAGGCCCCAAACTATAAAAACTCTCAGAAGAAAACAAAAGAGAAAGGCTTTATGACATTAGATTTAGCAAGGATTTCCTGGAATGACACCAAAAGCACAGTCAACAAAGTAAAAATAGACAAACTGGACTACATCAAAATTAAAAACTTCTATGAATCAAAAAATAAAATCAACAGAGTAAGAAGGCAACCTACAGATTGGGAGAAAGTATTTGCGAATCATGCATCTGATTAGAGGCTAATATCTAGAATATATGATAAAGAACTTCTACAACTTAACAATGAAAAATCAAATTTAAAAACTGGCAAAGAACTTGAATTGATATTTTTCCAGTGACATACGAAAGGTCATCGAGCTGATGAAAAAATGCCCAACATCACTAATTATCAGGGAAATGCACATCAAAATCACAATGAGATGTCACCTCACACCTATTTGGATGGCCACTGTTAAAAAACAACAAAAACAAAACAAACAACAACAACAAAAAAACACAAAAAAATCCCCATAAAATAACAAATGTTAGCAAAGATGTAGAGAAATTAGAAGCCTTGTGCACTGTTGGTAGAAATACAAAATATGTAAAATGGTGCGGGTGCTGTGAAAACCCGTATGGTAGTTTCTCAAAAAAATGAAAATCGAATCACCGTATGATCCAGCAGTGCTACTTTTGGATATATATCCAAAATAACTGAAAGCAGGATCTCAAACTAAAAGAACAAAAGGTAATAATTATTTACAAAATCTGTTTTTATATTTATCCTCTGATGTTTCGACCAACAATTTCCAGCAAAGTATCAGGAAAATGCTTCTTTTCAGACACAAAGGGTGCTTTTCTGACGCTCTGCATTTCAGAACTAAATGCATGTAAAGCTAATAAACAGAAGGAAAAGTAAACACAGAGTTGGTCATTTTAAAATTATATTCTTAAAGGTTTAGGGGTGTCGTTTGTGGAACACAAAGAGATTTCCTCCTCTAACAGCATTCCAGGACGTCACTCCTTCCTGCCTACCAGCAGACAAGATCATACTTGTCTGGAATGTCAGCAGAGCATTTACACAAAGGCAGTTTTTCAGAATCTTCGTACTGTGAACACAAAACAGGAAATACAGTAATACCATCAGTATATGATAAACACTGTTTAGCAGAAACTGTGTTTCTCCCTTAATAAGTACTAGGTTAACCTCCAAGAGCAGGAGATGAAAACTAGCACGTCAATAAACACATACCACTAGTCGTTTGTAGCCGGCCAGAGGAAAGGTTCAGGAAGAGAAACTCAATAAAACTTCAAGAATTTGCTAAACAATGTTTTAATGTTACACCACAGCCTCTAGTAAAAACTCATTTTTTTTCAGTTCACAGGGGAAAACAAAAATATTCCATAAAAGTTAATATTATTGAGTGAAAAACAGCCTAATGATAAGTTAATTTAATTGGAATTCTGATACTTAGGCAGGAAAAACAAATTTCTTTGTAAAAGTAGCTACCCATCGAAAACACCAAATAAAGCATTTCATGTTCTAAAACACATTTTTCAATTCTTTTTCACTTAAAAAAAACCTTATTTACCTTCCACGAATTAAAAGATTAAAATATTTCTATAAATCTACCTACTGAATAGTTTTGAAATTTATTTACAAATAGATTATAAAGTACAGCTGGTATCCCAAGAATAACAGAGACAAATTTTAATTTTCCATAAGATAGCAGGATGCACTTTGGTTTGACTGCCCCCTGCTGATGTAAAATTTCTAAAACTATTAAAGTTGATAAAATTGTGATGTTATGTTTTAAAAACTGTTTCTACTCAGAAATTGGTTTCAATTTCTTAGTGAAAACTTGAGAGATTTAAATATTTAACCTCTGTGTCTATTTTCATTCAATGGGCAAATATTTGTGGAATATCTATTACCTGACAACAAAACTATGATTTTATCTCTCTGACCTTACAATACTTTCAAGTTATTAGATGGACAGGAAAAATCTGGGGGAAAAAATAAACTATTAGAGAAAATCAACAACAGAATTAACTGGTACTGAAGAGAAGCAAGCTAGAGAAAAAGAGGTTGGTAGAGCTAACATTAGTTTTAAAAAACCCAACTTACTGGAAAACGTTAAGACTGAGAGAGCTGAGGAAAAGTCACGATGGAGTTAGACAAACAGAAACGAGACAAGATAAGCACAAGCCTAGAGGAAATAATGAACATAGCACGTGCAGAACACGTGACACCAGAAGACTCACTTGCCAGAATAAATGGATCGATGTTCAGTGAAAACAGCAAATAATGGTGAGAGGCTGGGGCCCAACTTTTTTAAACTAAAAAAAGCTAGAATGAAGAGCTGGAACTTGAGGCGAACGACAGGGAGCCACTGCCGGTTCCGAGGCAGTGTGACAACCTGGCAAAGCAGCAGGATAACCTGGTTAGAGACCTTCCTTGGGAAAGAGCACGAGACCGGAGGGAGGCAGGGAAGCCGGCTGAGGGACAAGCACCGTCACCGAGGGAA
>NW_006440645.1:4541859-4563721 GCF_000325575.1 Pteropus alecto | reverse complement strand
AAGAAAAGTGACGTCGAGCTACATTTTGAGTTAAAAACAAAACTGGGTGCCTGATTGGATCCAGATTTTTGTCCAATTCCTCTGCTGTACTGATTGTTAAATTTAACTGACATAAAAAAGGAGCAGTAGACAAAGAGTTAACAGAGGGGAAACTGAAGTGTCATTGGAGCCAAAGTGGTACAGTGATTCAAGAAGATATGGGTAGTCAGCAGAATCAGATCTGTGAATTCAAGACAGATAAGAACCCTTAAGACATTAAAGTTTGTTTGATATTTGTTGGTGACCTTCACAAGTTCACTTTTAATAAAACTGTACCATCGGGAGGAACCAGAGAGCTGAAAAAAATTTTAAATTGCGATGAGATGTAGAAACTAAGTGGAGCAGTTCACTAGAGGGGACACGTGTCTCTGGGAGCAGAGAGAAGGAGGGGCACATAAGTAACAGGGCAGAGCTATGTTTAGTTAAAGGTGAGACACATGGGAAAGGTTCATGGCAAATGGTCTCAATTATCTCTATAAATCAGTTTCTAAGCTCGCTTCTCAGAAAAGAATGATAGATTAAAATTCACACACACACACAAAAACGGAATATATTTGATAGCACTTTTCTACCCCGGTGTCCAGTTCCTAATGGAGATGTCCAGTCCCAAAGGATGGCTTCATCTCGCCAAGACTTCCCATTTTTCTATAACTGTCTAGAAAAATCTGTGTGCTATTTCATAAAAGAGTTCAAAGCTGACCTACTGTTGACACCACTTCCTACACACATAAGTACAGTCTTTCCAAACGTGGCTTAAGCGAATCATCTGGAGTTGAGCATGGAACTCAGGGGGGGCCACAGTCACGCGTCACAGGTAAAAGTGGTCATGGCAAATTACGTGTCGTGGAAAAGTTACGTGCCTCCTACAACAGCACTCGTTTCAGAACGCCACACAAAACCATGGAGAATCCTAATTTCTGAATTTCATGCTATACTTTTTTTGCAAAGGAATTTCTGTTAAAAAGAAGTATAATAGTTAACGTTGCATTTCGATTAATTCTTTTGCTTAAAGAGCAAATCATATGTAATGCTTCTGGCCCAAGTTCACACTATCTTGTATCATTATAATGTCAGTTTTTTAAAATCAACATGAAATGATGACGTTTCCTCTCAAAACTCACATTCGCAAATCAATGTAATAAACACCAGGATGTGCAGAGGTCCAAAACGAACGCATCACGCATGCTGGAGGGTGTACTGGTTGCGCTGAGGCGAGGCCTTATTCTTCTTCGTGACTGAGTATTTGGAACATTATACCGAAATTGATATGCGATATTAACGCCCAAAGTGATATTTTCTAGAAAAGATTAAAAACCTTCCAGAGTTCTATGTATTTGCAGAATAAATAAAAGTGCTACATTGACTGTGTCTATACAACAGACCAAAGTTCTCTCTAAAGTTAACGAGGCAGAGATCTGATACCATCTTTTCTTTTTAAATTGAAAAAGATTACATAAGTAATTAAAATAATTTTACAAAAAGAATTAACCATTGTTTTTGTGACTGCTATCCTAGAGTCTTTATATACATGAACACATCTTATACGAGTTATATTTTAGATATTTTTAAACATCTTTTGGTAAAATGGATTTTCTTGAGACAAATGCCTTCTGAAAAAAGTTCCTCTGACAAAAGACTTCCTTGCAAAAAAAAAGGAAAAAGAAAAAGAAAAAGGTCAATTTTCGGAAATTAAAATGTATGTGATAAGACCATTTTAAACTGAGGCATGCAAGGCAGATCCTAACCTACACTGCATACAGGCCGCATCCGGATGACAAGTAGAGGTGGGTTTCCCACCATCCACAACCAAACGCATCTAAAAAATGTGTAATCAAAAAGAGATGACATGGCCAGAATAATAGCTGTATACTCTATTCATTAAAGGAGATTAATGCAAATGTAAAGAGAAAGTTCTATGTAAAGCAACAACAGTTTATCAAAAATCTTTCTTCCTGGCAATACCCTTCAGTCGTTACTACGCATTAGACATTCAAAATAGCTGTATCATGTCCGGTGGAGCACAGTTATAACAAACGTATGTGTCTCGGAGCAAATCTAGCTGTCTCATCAGCATAGCCCGAGGAAATATTTCCCTAATTATCTAAATATTACCCTGGACACTAAAACAGGTAAGTTTTAAATTTCCAGATTGGAAGTACAGGGCGATATGGGAAACGGGTGACGCAATGGAACAACAGCAAACGAACGAAAATCGAGCAGGCGGCTGGGAGGGTACAACGGGGCCCAAGAGCGACAAAGCTAGTTCACGGCAAAAATTAAATTCGTCCCCTACAAAGTTTAGAATATAAACAATCGGCCTTGAATATACTCCTCTTTCAAGAACTTAGAAGGAATAAGTTCAACATGCTCCAAGGGGGCACAAAAAAGCCTGTAAATTTGACACAATTAAAACATTCTACTTGGATGAGGTTACAGAACAAAGTATCTTGAATTTGATTGCAAAGTGAATAGCAGTAAGTAATATGTGGGTATGGCAAATCCATGACGACGCATGGAGGGAAACCAAGTTCAGAAAACACTGGGCTAGTCCCAGTTATCTTTTTTCAAAGACAGAGGAAGCTGCTGGCTGGGCAAGAGTACAGCACACAGACGTCTCGCCCAGTCTGGCACCTGTGCCAAGCAGATGAGTTAGCACTTAAAATCCAGGCTTCCTTTAGCCTACTGCCCTTTCAATTTACTCACGGAGGAAGTATCACGAAATCTTAATTTCCAATACACGATTGTGCCAGCCACAGCAGGCTCGATATCCCTGGCTGATGCGATTACCCTCTGTGATGCCCTCCTCACCTAACCTTGGCTCTCGTGGGCTGGAGCAAATCAAGAGTCAGTGGGGTCTGTCTCACGCCCCCGTTATCCCTTCCCGTGCAAGGCGTATCTACCGAGCACTTCCTGCGTCAGACACGCTAACAAGCAGTGACATATCAGTGAACAAAACAATGTAAAAACCCGGAATCGAAACTGCTAGATTAACGATTGTTTAATATTAAAATGATATGTATAAATAAATATTCTATGAACCAGTAAAATGTGGCTGTTAAAAGAACATTACTATTTCTGAGAAAACAGAGGCAAATGCTTCAGGGAAATTCAATAAAGGTGAAGAGCTCAAATAACAGTTAGTTTGGCGTAGGCAGAAAAACATCTGTATAGGAACACTCAGGGCGCCCTATGTTCTCACCCTATAAAAGCCCAACATTTCACTCAATATGGTGAGGTTTAGATAAGAGATATCACGGAACTCCAATCAGTCGACTACTGGCAAAGCAAAACAAACAGCGAATTAATGCATATTTAAATGTTTTATGTTAAAGTAAAATCATTAAGCTTTATAGGAAATATTTTAGTAATTCTTTACCGAACTGGCTTTTTCAATTAACTACTGACTGCTGGTAGGTACCAACTTAGAAATCCTGATACATTCAAAATTACTGGTGAAAGGGCAAAATGGTAGAAACACTGCGAAAAGAAATAAGGTAGTATTTACCCAAATAATAAAGGCGTTTACCCTTCCACACAGCAAACCCACTTTTCAGCACACCTGCACAAGTACCAAATAACATCTGGACAAGGTTATTCGCTGAGGCACTGTCAGTAATGGCAAAAGGCTGGCAACGGCCTAAGCGTCTGTCAACAGGGGACGATCGGTATGGAGTCTGCGCCCACGCAGCCCACAAAAGGGTGAGGAAAACACACTGAGAAGCGCCGTCTCCAAGACTCGGTGCTCATGGAAAACGCGAAGCGCTGGACAGTGTGTGTACTTTCCCACGTTTTGTGTATTTGGAGGGAAATGGATAATGGAAACAATACTTAAACATACATACTTGGTTGTACTAAAGACGACGTTGGAAGAAGAGACCACTGCGAAGGCAGCGAGGACGGTCAGACTGGGGTGCAGGGGTCGAGCGAGGTGTCGCCATGCACGTGCGTCCACACAGGTCTGATCTTTGAATCATGTAATAGGTAATCGACATATTACCTATTCAAAATATCACCTAAACAAAATATCCTTCAAGAATGAAAAAATGACTAAAGAACACAGAGCATAGAGCATAACATATGAAGCTTATTTCTTTCTGTTACCAGTGAAACAATTTATTTTACATATTACAATCTCTAAGAGATCATTGAACTGCATTTTTCATCTCTGAGATCCTACTTCTTATCTGAATTTTTCTCTATACTAACTTCATAGCTCTGGCTGGTCCCTTAATTAAAAACAAAACAAAATGAGAAAAAAAAATCGTTAAGAAGACCCTTAATTAAAAACAAAACAAAATGAGAAAAAAAAAAATCGTTAAGAAGACTTTTGGTGGTGACAGAATGCAGATCTCCTGTCTGTCTCCACCAGAGACAACTCGTTCTTAAACACGTAAACAAGGCAGAGGGACTTGCTCTGATTTGTGACTTCAAGCCACACTGTTTTCACTTTCTCTTGCTTTACAGAAAGCGTGACATTTTCACAGCATATATTCAGTTAATTAGTGGGGAATGCGTAGTATGGCGGATAATACTGTGTAAAAAATCAGATCGACTCCAAATTTCTTATAGAGCGAGATTAAGATCACTTACATCTCGTCCCCAATTTCTTTGTTTCAGCGCAGTGGGCGGAATGCTATTAAGGTCTCCTAGGCTCCACACTGCTTCCGGAGGCCTCTTCGGTGTCACTGGGATGCCCTGCATCCTAGGCCAGGCCCAAACACCTGAATCTCTGCAAGGCAACCTAACCATGCTTCGTTAATCTCTAACTCCCTACCCTAAGTCCCTCCGCGTTGTTTGTGTTTATACTTGTGAGGTTACATATACTTCCTTCTACTGTAAACTACTGTGATTGAGTAGACAATGATGAGACGTGGAACAGCTCTATTTGTGAAATGGACAAGGCAAAGCCCGCCTCTTACACGGAGGTACAGCAGTCAGTTACTGCGGAACAATTCTTTTAATTCATCTGAGAGAAGTTTGGTATTCAATGCAAATTACCAAACACCCCTCTGACAAGGGTAAAATAACCCCTTGACTTTCTAGATGTGTGAGACTTGAAATAAGAATAAGTAGACTGTGAAGGTAAAAAATCCTATAAAAGTGTTCCTGTCCTTCTATGAAATAGGACTGTTTCCCATTTCCCTGTTTCATAAGATCACCATGTTGTTTCCATGAACATTTTTCGAAAAATTATGTTTACTGCATCCCTAAGTCCCGAAATCAGTCTAAAGCTGCTCTTCTTTCTTATTAGTAATCCAAACAAACAAAACAAAATCTCCCTGTGAAACATTGTAAACATCAGTGTGGCTGTTCATTTGGAAAAACTCCCATCGGGATAAAATCTCGGCCTGAACACTACTGACTCGGGCCAGATAATGCTGTCGTCGGGGCTCTCCCGTCCAGCACGGGAGGGCATGCAGCGGCCTCCTTGGCCTCTGCCTACTGGACGTCAATGTCGTCACAACCAAAAATGTCTCCAGACATTGTTACATGCCCCTTGGGGGGAGGGGTGGCCAAAATCACCAGGTTAAGAACGACTGCCATAGACGGTTATAAAACTCCATTATTAGACGCCTTTAGGAGAAGAATAGGTAATCAGCTTCCTGGACAGCTCGGACATTCGCTGCTTGATGGAGAAGCTGGTCTTAATAGTTTTTGTTTGGTTTACAGAATCTTTTGAGGTTTTCCTTGTTTTTTGTTTCTACAATTCCATCCTTTTAAATTTTCATTTAGTCAAAATTCTTATAACTTAAAAAAAAAATAGAAGTGTCCTCAAATAATTTTTGAATTGCAGGTGTGTATGCCCCATGGTTTCCTCCTCAACTTTGACAAAGATGACAAAATGTGAATTTTCCAAATCAGACCCAAAGTTGGTGGTTGTAAGGAGCTAGAAAAACTAAACATGAAATCCAGGTGATAAACAACTTAATTATTGACATTCCTGTTTGATTCATCAGCATAACTGCTCTCCCCAAATGTTGAACTGGTGAGGATTTTGCAAGCTATTAAAAACTGTTTATAGCTAGATTTTTTTAAACTGGATATGAGGCTGCAGCATACTAAAGGCTACCACTAATGCAGGGGAAGTTTTAATCCCCGGGGAGATTGTCTGGGTAAGTGAGCAGAGACTCTAGCTGACAGCAGAGATAATACAATTCAGTTCCAGGCCAAAGCACTGTATTTGTTTTTGTTGTTTTTCTTCTGTCCTATCAGCAGCCTGTCTCCATGGATTTGTCTGGGAAAATGATAAATAGTAAAGCAAGCAACACTCTCCAACTGTCTAAATCATCCTCCCAGCAAAGACCTCAAGCAAAGCTTTGCGATGAACCATCTTTTTAAATGTACATTTCTATACAAGTTAAGTTACTTAAAACCAATGAAAATAAATGCAAGAAAATGCACATGCCGAGATAAGTATTTATGCAAAGCCTTACTTCCATGAAGTTTTAAATGCATTAGAGAAAAAGGTCAATCATAATCATTGAATAGTTGTAAATACATGAAACAAGAATTATAAATATATGAATGACGCCCTACCAGCCCCTAGTAACTAAATTACAGTAGGTTACAAACCAGATTTGACCACTAAAGGCCATCTATGTACTTGCCTTAATTCCAAGAAATAAGAATTTAAAGGTATTATACAGATATTGACTTCATCAAAAGTAAATGGCAAATTCAATATTGCAAAATGAAAATATCAGGAAGCACATAGGAAAAACCTAAACGTAGTTTCTGCGCTCTGGAAATGCTTCTGGAAGGATTTTTAAAACCGTGAAAACAACAAAAAATGTTTATGCTTGGGAATTGGATAAAGAATTTAAAAATTCACTATTCTGGATTTAAGTTTCTATCCTCCACATTTTGTGCTTTCAATCAACCATTCGGACAAAATGACTCCATGTCACTATTCTCTCTGATGGAAGAGAAACTGATATTTGAATGATGGAAATAATTAAGTTTCGCAAGACTTAAATGACACATAAACAAATATGGACTATGAAAAAAAATCAGAAACCATGCTGGGCCGTATTACTGTCCGACGTGGAGATCATCGATGTGACAGAGAGACTGACATAAATAAAACTCAAGAGGCTGTGTCCCTGCCTGCAGTCTAATCTCAACAATCTGAGGAACACATAACGCCGAGAAAAATGAACAATTCGGCTCATCATTTTTTTATTTTTCTTGATCTCCTTATTTACCTTTAGGAGGATCCTATAATTTCTTTTTGGCAATTACAGAAAATAACTAAACATCGATATTAAGCCATCTTGATTTAATGTTTCTGAAACCAAGGAGAAAGACCTTCTATTCAACAGGAGTCTCTCGGGAATGCTGAAGGCCAGCACTCTGGATTCACCCGGCGTGAGTCGTGCATTCGACAGGGGTCGCTTTAAGGCCATCTTTGGTGTTGACAGCGCTCACAATGTTCTCCGACTACAATAATAGTTATAATAAGAACCGGCGTTCATATAACATTTATGTATGTACAAGACACCTCCAGTGTGTTACTACATTGACCTTTCGCTTTTTCCTGGCTTTATGATCTACTATACAAGGGGAAAGGTCAAATTTGTGATGAGTAAGAGGTAGGGATGGGGGCAGCCACATGGAGTCATTTGAAAGTTACAGGATTAAATATAACCCTAAAACCTGAATTTCCCTATTCTCAAGGCTAGTGCTCTTTTTCATAGGCCACCACAAGACTTTAACATATCTCTATTCGTTGCCCTGCGGTTTCTCGGTCTTTTCATCAAACCAAAAGCTTAATAAGTCCTTTGCATTGTCTTATTCAGTGTAAAATCTGAGGGCTATCCAAAAATTTAGGTGATATGATCTGTGCTAAACAGTTTTACATTAAACCAGAAGACAAGGATTCATAGGTAATATATCCTAAAATCACAGTAAAGACAATACGTCATCAATGCTTTAAAAAAAGAAAATTCATTAAACAAAGTATTTATCCTTGGACAACTAAACAACTGAATTTAGAAAAGCTATATGCGAATCTTAAGTGAAGGGCTGCAGAAGGAAGTCATCTCAATTTCCTGGCTAACATGGCATGGTAATCCTGGCTAATGATATGAAGAAAATAAATTATAGTGATAAAAAGTACCATATAACTAGCCAGTCTCTTTAGCAGTCAACTTACGTAATAAAAGTCCTTTGGGTAATTCCTTTATGCACAATACTTTTATTTAAAAACTCTGAAACATCAAATATTTTAAACAAAAACAAGCTTTAGAAATCATGGTGACTGTATGCATGTTTATACATGGCTATGTAAGGCTTCATAAATATCATGGGGATGAGAAAGGTAAAACAAAACAATACAAATCAGCTTAAAATTGGAGAGCAATGGCTTTGACTTTAAATGACAAATGAGGAGGTGTCTACCCCTTCCACGTACCACTCCTGGGACTGGGAAATCACTTCATTTTGTATAACTCTCTCCTCGGGTTATTTAAAAGCGCACTACGTCAAGAAAATAAAAAATTGAAAACTCTACAGTGTAAGTGTTGTAAAATGTAAAAATTTTAAACAAAGCACACAGGGTAATCCTTCGGTGGCACATCATGACAATACACGAGAAATGGACGGGCTGGAGAATAAAGAACCAGGTGTCCAGAGAGAGTGTTCCCTTCTCTAGGATATGCCTTTCTTACTCATTAGTTCTGAGCCACCGCGAGCTACTTCACCTCTCTGAACATCGATTTTCTCCTCTCCAAGCCGCAAAGAGAAACACTACTTGGCAGGGCCGTAAGAACATCAGGGCCGCTGTATGCCTGCTCAACCTGAAGGGAAAGAATTCTTATTAGCTTTGAGTATGATTTCTGGATTTTTCTGATTCCTTTCATGTACTCAACTTTGCTTTCTTATTTTTCAAATATAATATCTATATTATATATTATATGTTACACATATTATATATATGTTATATATATTATATATTATGTTATATATATTATATAACACATAATACATATTATATTATGTATTACATTTATATATCTATATTATATATTATATTTTATGTATATGATATTTTACATAATATATAATATAATGTAATATATATTATATGTTATATTTCAAATATAATATCTAAGAAAAAAATCCTGGACCGAAATGTATAAAAGCACATAAGATTCATTTATTCGTATTTATATAGGTAGATCTACCTATAATCTTCCATATACACATTATACATTTGTTTAGACATTTTTACTTCTGTTTTCCATAAAGAAAACCCTTGCTGCTTATGAGAACACATGGCTATTCTCACTGCCTGAAGGAACACAGGTTCAGGTCACGAACGTGAACATGGAATACCAGCGCACAGAAACCTCACTGTTCTTACTAATTTTGCAAACTCTGTAGGCAGGGCCATCCACTGTCACCAAAATACACACACGAACGTAACCAAAAGAAAGAGAAGTTTTGTGAGGAATTATTCTTGTTTTAATGGTGACTAAACGCACAACCATGTCACTTCTGCAAGGCTGGCGGCATCGCTGACAAAGCTTTACCAATCTTCACGTGCATCTCTCCAGTCAACAAACACATTACTCAACCACCCAAACCGTGTTTTACTAAATATTTATCCACGCCCCGCCCCCTGAAAAAAAAAAACCACGTGAACAGTGCATAACCGGTGAGAAAGTGAGGAGGTAAACAATAGGAAATACTAGTATCCTCAGTGGAGGACATATAAATAAACTTAAAAGACACACAGCTTAGCTCTGCAAATTATTTTCATTTTGAATCAGCAAATTATAGCAGACATGAAAACGCTGGTGCTTTCCAAACGCACTATCGTGGCTGATCAGAAGAACACGCGAGGCAAGTCTCTCCTGCGAACTGCGCGCCACGCGTCCCCGCACTGCGTCCAGCAGAGAACGAAACGGACGCCTTGCCCGCTGGAGCTTACGATAAAGCGACAGTGAGCACTGTAGAAAGGGAACTGTATGGGAATAAACACTACGGAAGAAACAAGTGCGCAGCTAAAAACGGGACGAGAGAACCAGAGAGAGAAAAGGAGCGGGAACGTCTACGGTGTCGGACGATGGCCGTGGTGGCCGTCCAGAGGTGCAGGTTATTACTGCCTCGGACAGAGGAGATCTGTCTCATGAGTATTTCCTAGCTCTTATCATTCCTGTTAGCTTTTTGCAACCTGTGTTATAATTGGCTATAAAAAAGGAAAGTCAAACATTTTTGTAGGCCATGTTTGTTTTTGCCTCTCCATCACCTATCACACTGCCTGGCACGTAACAGGTGCTCAATAAATATTTGGTGACTGACTCAATCCAAACCAATAAACGGTTTATCTGAATAGTTTAGGTCCAAAACTTTAGTTCAGGGGTCAGCAAACTTTTTCTTAAAGGGCCGGATAGCAAATACTTTCATCTTATCTGCCCAACAGTCTATGCAGCTGGGTTCCAATAAAACTTTACTTAAACAGACAGAGAACAAAGGCGTTTTCTAATCTCCGCTTAGTTTATTCTGTATCTGCCTAATTGTCTTAAGTCTTCTGTTCAATTTTCCTTGGAGTATTAAGGGATGTTTATCATCTGCTTGCTAATTTTGTTCAATTCTAATCAACTCAAATGAACAAAGCAAAACACAATTACAATAATAACATACAAATGCCACTTCTCTCTCCTCTTCTCTTCTCCCTCTCTTTTTTTCTCTTTCTCTTTTTGAAGTAAAGATCAACACACTGTGACAAAAGCTATTATACTGGCTGATGGTATACTACAGTTTTCACATACAGCGCTACTGATCTTGCACAATTTACTGAGCCGAGGACTACGACGGCATTGTGTAAGATACACAGAAAGTGCCTGCATTTGTCTAGAACCAGTGGACGTCACGTGCAACTCAGCCAGCACACGCCCGGTGCACAGCACACGCCGAACGACTGCCAGTTCTCTCTCCACTGGTCAACTTGCCCTTTTCCCAATGTCTGCATCTCCTCCCTACCCGAACTTACATAATCTACATTTAAATTTCAATCGTTACTTGTTAAATAAATGACATGGTAGGACACACACACATTTCCACTATTATTTTTCAAAGCAAAGCCAGTTCCCCTCATTTCCTGAAGCTGCTCCTCCTCTGGCTGGTGGGGGGAAGCCTGCGAAAGCAGCAGAGCCTGCACTAGGGAACCATTTCAGGTGAGCATCTCCACCTGGTGTCAAAAAAGAGTAACTGCAAGACCAAAATTATTGGCAGAGAACAGATGAGAGAGGCTGGAGAGTATGAGAGCTAAGATGCATTTTTCCAAATCTACTCTGATGTACATGCCAGCACAGCACTGCAGACGAGGTTGAAGCTGTTCATGCTTTATAATTATAATACGTTAAACACATGTCTTACGCACACACAGAATAAAATGTCACAAGAAAATGTGCATAAAAACGGCACATTATTGTTAATACTCTCTATGCACTTTAAAAATAATCCCAAACTAGCCCTTCCATCACTGCCTTTAAAACATTCAATACGTGGCTTCAGATTTAGTTCTTGGCTACACTAAACATTAGTTCTCAAATATGGGAATCTAGAAGCTTTTTCAAATTTAAAAGTGAATTAACTTTAAATAATCATATAGTTAGACATTTCTCTTCTAACTCTAAGTTGTTTTTACATCCATAGACGTTTTTAAAATATTATGTAGACCAAAGTACTACAGGCTGATCGGACATCTGTGAAAGGAGAAAATATGCAGCTCAGCGAGTTTTCCTTTTTCAAAGAGTAATAAATTTTCAGTGAAAAATTTACGTGTTCTTCAACTGTCAACCAAGGTTTTTATTACACAACAGCAGCCTTGAGGCTGATTTACGGCTCACCCCCACCACCATTTATGACAATCAAGTGGTTAAAAAGTAAAGTCATTTTTGCACACCTGGATAATATTTGCTTGCTTTATAATCTGCTTGAAGAAAGGAACTTTTCAATAACAAGAAAGTTTGGAAAGGTGGTACCCGAAAATGCTTTAAAAAAAAACAAAACAAAAACCTCAGAAATAGGTTCAGTAAATATTTTAGCATCCTTTTATGGAGCATTTGGAGTCTCTATTATTATCTGTGTCTGTGTCATAAAAGAAGAGAATTGTAGAAAGTGGATGATATATCAGGATTATTTAGTTATATTTCTAAACGGAGACCCAGAGAGGCTAAATAACTTCAAAGAGTACGCAGTGCGAGCAGCAACAGGGCCAGGTTAGGAACCGAGCCGGCATCTTCCCTGCCTGTCTCGTTTCTTCTATTGCTTGCTTCTCACTGACGATCTCAGGCTTTTCTATCACATTTTGTACCTAACATTCTAGTCCCTATCACCTGTGTCATCTGTTCCATGTGCCAATCTCAGTGTCCTCTAGACTCTCTCCCTCAATTATATTGCTTGCATTATGCAAAAGTCCCTCTGCAATGCTACGCACACTCCAAAAACTCAAACAGAAATACTAAGGTTTGGGAACGGCTGTGCCCACATTAACAAAATGTTCGAAGATGAAAATTACAAAACTCCTCACACAATACTTCTAACAGCATGAATATATGAAACTGCAGCTATGAATAAAAGTAAATGATGGGGAAATTACATATTTCAGCACTGTTTTAAAGCTAAAAAAATATGTATATATTTTAAATACCTATAAGGTTTAAACCAGATTAATGTTGAAATCTTAATTTTAACAGTATATAAAGCCTTAGAGTTAAGTTTATCTACATTCCACTGAATTTAGTGTCTTGTCTACTTATGTCAGAGAAAACAGGAAGCATTTCTTTACCCAAACATGTATACTTTCAACTGTTCCTCCCCCGTGAGCAATCTTAATCACCCTTTTCTCTTCAGGGTTCTCTTTGCTAACTCTTCAAAAACAGCCCCTGACTATCTCTGTGCCAATTAAATGTTCCATGAAGCTCACCTAAATTAGGGGTCCTGGACTACATGTTAAACTATTTTTCAAAAAGTCAGGAAAAGCTATACAAATTCCTCTTGGTATTTAAGAAATACAATGCCTCTGCTATCGATGCATGTAAGAGACACAGAAAATGGCAGAAGCAGGTTCCCACACTCGAGAACTTAGAAAGATTTATCAAATCTAATAAGATGAATTTGGCAAGATTTAATTCCTCTCTTCCTAAGGCCTGAGGCCCTTGCAGCTGCCGCCATGGATACCACTGGGAAACCACCTGGCCTTGAGGAAGAGACCACCTGGGGAGCACATGGAAAGCAGGAGTAGCCAGGAGCTGAATTTGAGGGAAGACTTGGAGATCTGACTGTACCTCGCTCAACTTCTCAGACTTGAATTAACAGCACAAGCCCCATGCGGGGAAGTGATCACTTAGCAGAAGAGGCCTCAGGAACACCTGGACTTTTCAGTTTTGTTTTTGTTTTGTAATTGATGACTTTAAATTCAAAAGCAGTCTACAGTGTTGACTCAGCTGGCAAATAAACTAACACAACCCCGGAATGCATTAGCGGAAGCAGCGTTCCCATTAAAGGCACTCAGTGTCCCACTACGGTCCGTGCTGGTCAGACCACAGCCTTTATTCGTGTGGACACCGCAATCTGTGAGGGAAAGGAGCGAATGGACAGCAGTTCAGGAAGAAAGGGATAAAAAAATGCTGAAGATGGAATAAGAGTATCCTATGAAATATAACAAGCTGTCAAGCCCAGAGAAGAAAATACTGGTTGGTGAGACAATGTAAAGACAAGACAACATAACAGTTTTCAAAGATAAAAAAGAACCATATATAAGAGAAACCGAAAACTTTTCTTTACAGCATCTTAGAATAAAATCGGGCCGTTGTGTAGTAGCTTTAGTGAGACAAACAGCTGCTGGTTCAGTAGAATAAAGAACTTCCTAACACTGTGAGCCACGGACGAGCCGTCCGCTTCACGAGTTAACAGGTCCCGTCAGCGTGGGTGAGTGAGCAGAGGCTGGAGAAGCGCGGGGCGGGAGCTGGATGAGCTCGGCGCATCAGAAGGCCAACTACACTACCGACCCCTCCCAGTTCTCGCCAATCTTGAAAAAAATAATTTATTTCAGAACCTGGTTATCCAGGGCAGTAAGAATTATATTTGGTTATTATTCTTTCTCTACTAAAAGACTAAATGAATTATTTGCATGTTGACCTCATCAAATATTATTTACCGAACAAATATATTTAAATGTAATTTTAACTTCTCAAGAAGTTAAATATGTAAGCCTGAAAAATCCCAATAATGACAAATACTAAAAAGGGCATTCAACTTACCATTACAAAAAGGCAAAAACCAATGCAACTTTTAAGATTCAGGTGCCATGAAAAAATATTTACATTATTCATATAATAAACAAACTACATTTCTACATTTATGGATTTTGGTGAGTCATTCGGTTGGAAAATATAATTATTTAGTCCAAGAAAATGTATTCTAAAAGATTAAATATTAAAAGAACTTTCAAGAAGAGATAGAACATTTGAAAGAACAAGAAGTTAATACACCCTTCCTACTACTTTTGGTTTATTTTAAGCTTATTATGTTATTGACTCCTATGTAATTTATCTTCAGAAAATTTATGCAATAAATACATTTAAACAATCTTTAGAAAAATTGTGAACAACATACATTAGACTTTTACTACACTTCTAAAAGCTTACAAGGGTAGATCGATGGTCAGCAAACTTTTTCTATAAAAATCCAAATGGCAAATAATTTAGGCTTTACAGCCATGAGCCCCTACTGTAACTACTCTACTGCAGTAGTGTAAACACAGTCACAGGCAATACGTTCACAAAGCAGTGAGACTATTCCAATAAAGCTTTGTTTACGGGTACTGAAATTTGAATTTCTTATCATTTTCACGACACAAAATAGTCTTCTTTTGACTTTTTTTCAAGCATGTACAAACTATTAAATATGTACAAACCATTTTTAGATCATGAGATGTACAAACACAGGTGGTGGGCCAGCCACAGCTTGCTGACACTCTGGGATAGACAGTCTTTATCCTGACATCTGAATGACATCTTAACATATAACCATATATGCATGCGACCTCTGGCCCACGTCTCTTCTCTCTCCCAGTATCCCACCCTGGAAGCTGAACCTTTTCCGGCCGCTATTATAGAAGATGCAGTGGAAACACCGGGAGCTTTAAAACACACACACGCACATGCACATTCACGTGCACATGCACACACACACCACCCGCCCGCCAGCCAGCAACAATAATATAAGTACTTCTGAGAGTCCTGCAGAATGCTGGTAAAGCTGAAACTAGAAGATGACCATGGAGGAGGCCTCCCAGGTCTGACCACACTGCAGCTCCCCTTCCAACCCCCAAAGTCTCTCCACACCATTCTGATAAACAGCATTAAAGATTAATAAGCATTCTTTCCTTAAATATTTACAGGAAAGTAAAAAAGTAAAACGTGACGATTCATTGAGACTTTTTATGTCTGTTAGGTCAAGCAGCTTATTTTTTAGTTCTGACTTAGCTGAGAACAGCAGTATTAAAAGAACAGGACTTATAACTGGGAAGGGTAAAGAGAAAAGCTATCTACAAACATCTGTAACCTTTTTCTGAAGAAATTTCTGGAACACAATTCATTTGAAAATTGGAAGCTACATATATTTGCTGACATTTCTAAATATGCTAATTAAAAAATTTCCGTGCTACAAAGATATCTATCCATAAAACCAACTTTCAATTTGCAATATTTAAAAAATATAAATTTAATGTCATATTTAACTCATCAAGCACATTTCTTCATGCAGAAAAGCCAAAAGGAAAATTAACGCGATTATTACTTCCATGAATTAAACATACTAAATTAGAAAAATTCTGAAAGCCGAATTACTCAAGACCCCACATAACTTTTAAAATCTCCTTCAACTGAGCAATCTTTTCCATGGATGGCTTAGAGCAGAATTTTTTAAATTCTACACGTTTACTAAGATAAGAAAATTAGGTTTATAGGCTAGAGATATACTTAGAATAATTATCATTGAGAACCTGATACCTATTACATACTAGGTATCAGTGCTAAAAGTAACCAAAGGGATTAAATTCAAAATATTCATAAAATTAAACTATTTTGAGGCTAGGAAAAAAGACATGACCATTTCTTAATACCCAACACAAATACAGAAAACGTCGTGGACTAGAGGCTATCTAGCCTTCTAAAGGGGCCACACGAGCAACAGCCTAACAAAGAACAATATAAACTCCGAGAGTTTGGGCATTTTATTATTATTTAGGCATCAATAATAATTGTTGTTTGCTGTCCTAAAGTATCCTGATGAGGAAATCTAGACCATCATCAATCTAAAGACAGTATGTCTATGTGACCTCACACAATCTAATTAACCTTCCTCTCTCCTTCACATGTAACATGGACACTTGTGGCTGCAACTTCTCTTCGTGTATAAGCTGGGGGGCAGGGGCAGGGGGCAGGGGGCAGGTAGCAGGCCTGTGGAGACTTGGACAGACCACCAGAGACCGCAGCAATCACTTTACTCAGCCAAGTGTGATACTGCATAGTTAATGGGCTTGACATGGCGGGAGGCAGAATAAAGTGATTCTTGAGCTGTGTGTCTCGCTTCCTTGGCTGAATCACCAGCATCCCCAAGAAAATGCAGTTTCAGCTTCCCCCAGACTACATGAAACGGAAATATTGTCCAAAACTGACAACCAACTATGCACAATGTATGGGTCACACAATGATACCGATTCCACACCTGACAGTCTAAGCCTTCCTCCTGTCCTAACCACTGACCTAGGGTCATCACACACAGGTGATGGGCTAACAGGCAAAAGTACTCACTGTAAAGCACACGGGACACACACCTAAATCGAACATGGCCAAACTTAGACCAAATGTGTACTTCTTCAACACTAAAATGGTCCTTTTTTTTTCTTCACAGTTTTAGGCGAAGAGCAAAATACCTTTTAGCACAAGCACATGAAATTTACTTTAATTCTTCTGTTGTTTATTCTCTTCCTACTTACAGTTTCCCCCAGACAAGACAGGTGGGAAAAACTATGTCCATTCATTTCGTAACAGGAAATGTTCTTTTTTTTTTAAATTGTCTCTTAAACTGTTTTGTTTTTCTCAGCACATTTGGGGCACATTTTGAACACCATTTTCTAATCACATATGTGCCGAAACTTTTTTAAAAGTATTATTACACAATCTCCATAATAGTTCTTCAGAGAAAAAAAAATCTGGACGGGAAATACACTTTTCATATACCACATCTCATGTGAGTAGTAACAAAAACACAGTTAAAAAAAAAGTCACATTCCACATGAATATGAGATTCTACCTAAAATAAATAATGATTAAAATATTTTTTACAAAGTCACTAATTATTTAAAGTAGGTATTTTTGTGTGTGTGTGTGTATGTAACTGCAGAATAGGACACAGACATTTAGACCATGATTCAATGTACTACATTCTAAGTTGTATTTGAAAACACAGTAAATCATCTGATGATCTGGAAATCATTCTTAAAAACACTTTTCCCCATTTACCCATTTTATGTTTTGCTGGGAGTAATAATTTTATTTTCATCTATTACACATTAAACATTATAATTTTTTCAAAAATTTGAACAGTAAATTAAAGATTTTTAGATTCCTCCTGACCGAGTAAAACTAGGTCTTTATATCTAACTAGCAAACACTTTCAATATCTTAGTTTCAATGCACTCATCCAAAATTAATTGGTTAAAAAAACATGGACTTCTAATTTTTAAGAACTAATCAAAGTATGCATTTGTGTGTGTATATGTATGTATTTACATATATGCACAGACATTCATACAAACACACAAATACACACACATACAATTACATACGTTTGTACTTTTCTCTGAAGGCTCCTGAAGCAAAGGTTAATTAGTCAAGAGATGTTAACGGCGTGTAGTAATACTGGCTCTTAAACACTTATTTTGGACAATTAGGTGTTTTTAGAACTGAGGTATTAAAGGTAAGATTTCATAAAAGATCAAAAATGACTAGAATTTTGGCAAGATATTTCCCAAACTTTAATTTCTCAAAGTCCATGATGCTGCAGACTGTCACTGATGAGCTGCTGGTAAAGAAACACATCACCTGCCTTCCAAGACAAATATATCAGCAGGTAAGAAACACTAACGGCGATGCAAAAAAACCCTAAGAGGTAAAAAAGGAGAACCACTTCCATCCCTTCAATCTCCTACTTTGGAGACAAGTTCTGCCCAAAATCTGGTTCAGCATTTTCTCTAAGAGACCCGAGCCATCCACAGGCCGACGTGCCGAAAGAAGATGGAAGGCACCGCCTCAGGGGTTCTGACTTATGCTAAGATGAGCTGAAAAAAGGCCCCCAAACCTTGGGGTGGCCCGAGAATAACTTTTCATGTCTAGGTTTGTCTTAAAAATTTCTCAAGCTCTTTTGTACCAGGTGTGGGTAAAAACTAGGATAAATTATAGGCTACTGTAAAGCATTAATACCAAGCCATGAGCGAGAAAAGCATAAACAACAGCTGTTCTCTGTTCTCTTCCATTTCCTTTAAATTCATTCAATATCCTCTAAATGAAAAACTGATTAGAAAGTAATCTGACATTAACAAAAATAACATAGTCGAATGGTCCAGTTCCTGATGCTTTGGCACCCACACACCTTCTTTCTTACCTTGTCTATTCTATCTGGGCGGTTGGTAGCTGCCAAAATGGTCACATCCCTTAGCTGTTCAATGCCGTCGATTTCCGTTAAGAGCTGAGCCAAAACTCGGTCGGCTACATTCCCGGCACCTGAAGAACTGATTGTTAAAGAGAGTTGTAAAAATCTGTTCACCTATCTTCAAATATTCTATTACTTTAAAAATACTGTACATCCTATAAGAAGAAAAACTGCCCATTTCAAAATATAAAATGCATGCTCCAGAATTCATTACTTGAATTATCATATTCAAAAAATAACTATGTTTAAATCATTTTTCCTCCAACATCAACCATGTTCATTTTTTCTCTAATAATAAAATGCTGAGTGTCAAATATAAAAGATGTGGGAAGATACAAGATTATTTAAAAAGAAGTTTTATTATAAGCACTTTTTACATGAGACTTATCAGGAAAAAAAAACAACTAAATGTTACATAACCGTTTTCATTTTGATTTTAAGTTTTAAATCACAAGTAAGAAAATAAAATTTTTAGGGGTTTTTAAAATGCCATTTTTAGATGCTGAAAGCTCACAAACTATCACATTCAATTAATATAAACTAAAGTTAAGAATGAATAATATTTCACAAATAGAAAATTATCATTACCATAAACGCTTTAGACACTGAATTCAACATGAAACATTAGGCATAGAGTCCATATAAAGAAATGGAACAAATGAGAAAAATCAAAGATATCTTGTTAATGATAAAATCATAATACATCTCCAGTCATCACATTGCTCGAACCCTCATATTCTATAAATAGAGATAACAAAGAAAAGTTTTTCCTAGATTATCATTCAGCCTTTATCCTCTCTTCCTTTTAGTTTCTTCTTAAGAAGAGATGCTAGGGACTTAGAATCTGTGAAATGATATTAAGTTAGCATGGAATCTGGGAAGGATTGGCAATGAGATAGTAAAAAAAAAAATTTGCATAAATTGTAGCAAAAAAAAAAAAAATGGTGAATTTGAGCTGGGACCTAGAGTCCATAAGAAAGTCAAAAGAAAATTCTAAACCTAAAAACTATAACTGAAATTAAGAATTAAGAAGATGAATACAATAGGACATTAGGCAAACAGAAGAGGGGATTCCTGAACTGGAAGATAGGTTAGCAGAAAATATCCAAAATGATGAACAAAGAAAAAAATAAAAACAGCATAAAAGACATCTGGAACCTAATGGAAAGCCTAAGCAGCATATAATTGTAGGCCCATAAGGGCAGAAGAGAGTAGAGAGAGAAGAAACATAACCTGAGAATTTCACGAAACCATCAAAAGGAATCAATGAGGCCAAGAAAAGACTCAAGATTTACCAAGGCGGAAGCCAATAAAATTTTTGCTAACTAGAGATTACAGTCTGTGACCAACATTTCCGTTTAAAGTTTACTCTGAAAGTTTTCTCTGCAAAATGATTTCTGTAATCAGTGGCTAATAATAAAACAAGTACACACAGGATATTTCTAAATCTTAAATATCAACTCCCTTAGTAACAGACTATAGATTTTATGGTACCATTTGTTGCATACACACCAATAACTGCTCACTTATTAAAAATGTCAATACATCCAAGTACTCTAGGTCCTATTTTGACTTTTCTTTCTTTATTGGAGAAGCCTGTTGTGAACTTCTTTTAAAACGAATTACCATGATTAGGAAATCTATATACAGTAAGTCTTCACTTAACGTCACTGATAGATTCTGCAACTTTAAGCAGAGGGCTGTACAATGAAGCCAGTTTTAGCAGAGGCTAATTAGTATAAACAAGAGTTAACTTCCGAGGGCATCTCATGAGCATTATAGTGAAATGACACTGAAGGAAGCTGCAAGGACTTGGGAAGGAGCTGGTTTTCCTTGATGACGAAGTAGTGAGTATAACAACCACCTAAACGTAAATGGATCTGAGACAGGAGGTGACAAATCAAAGATTTCTCTTTTATTTTTCCCCCTTTTTATAGCAAAGTTCAAGAACAGTATGAATCACATTTTGGTCAAATGAATACCTTGAAGATGATAACACTATGGGAACAATAACTACAGTTCTGGCTCCTTGATAGACATTTCTTTAAAATAAAAAAAATATGTTTTTTAAAGGCGAGACAATTTTATATTTAAAAAAAATTCCAATCATAAAACTAGTTAATTTATAATCCATGAAAAATAAAAGCACATGGAATATTAGTTTTGTCAATATTGTGTTTCAAAAGGTAAAAATCTATTATAAAGATATAGCTTGTAAATCAAAAAACACTAAAACTATTAACATCTTTCCTAAAGAAAAATAGGAATAAAAGGAACACTGGCTGGAATGGGTAACCAGATTTTTTTTTTTTTTAGTTTAAAACAGTGAAAGGACTCACATTTTATACGATTTAAAAAATCGGAACATAAATCTTTTCTCATAAAATTTTTGCATGCTTAAAATTCCAATTCTGTTATCCAGCTGACAATAACATCTTGATAATAAAATACTGAAGGGTCTTATTAAAATCAAGAGATTTCTTAGATTCCCCACTCGCCATGTTGGGCTGACTTAATAATAACCTCATCAACAAGGTTGTCTCTTGATTCCCATAAATAAAACAAAACTCCTCTGTTTCTGATGAATCATGTATTCGGACATTATTAAAGCTCAGTATATATTCTGTTTACACAGGCAGGTCATCTGTGCCTCACTTATCGTCTCAAGAAAATGGGCAACTCTGATCTGTCACAGAATGCTATGAGGGGAACACTTTTACAAATAATTATAAAAACGTTCTGTTCACCTCCCAGACACTGTATTAATACTAAGTGACACATACTTGATTTGCTCTGTGCCATGCATCACATGCATTCATTCATTAATCCCAATAACAGCACTGTGAGGTACTTGCTGCTTTTACTCCTATTTTATAGATAAGAAAACTAAGGCACAGGGAGGCTGAGTAACTTGCCCAAGATGCCACAGCTAGCAAATGGCAGAGGCAGGATTTGAATCCACATCTGACTGACTCCAGAGTCTATACTCCTTCCATAATACATATAAAACTTTAAAGAATTTCATAAATCAAATACACCAATGTGCCAAAACAAAGTTGAAATATCTACGGCAGTCATCTTTCAGCACTTGGGGGAG
>NW_006440645.1:4540139-4541829 GCF_000325575.1 Pteropus alecto | reverse complement strand
CAGGGGGCTTTTGTTTATCACAGCTGAAAGGAAACAATTTTCGGGCTTATCACTACGTGACTGATTATGCTGTCAATATGTGATATTCGGCATGAACCTAACAGTAAATATGTTAACAGTAAAAAGCTATTTTAGATGAACAAGATATCCTGTAAAAGCAGACGGACACACACAGTGAGTTATCTTGCCTGCGTCCGAGAGCTGTGTAAGCTGCCTTGCTCTGCGCAACTGCGGCTTTGTATAAACTGTTAACAGAGAGAATGACATCCATGTATTTTTCCTTTTTTTTGGATTTCCAGTAAAAAATCCAAGCGAACATAGGCAATTATCATTACATTTGTGTAGCTCTGACTCAAACACAGTGTAAAGAAACAAGTGATACTTAAACTCACAGTTCAATATACACTCTGCCAAAAGCAGGTTCTCCACAACCCTGGACTCCCCCCGCACAGTTAGCACAAACATAACCGATCCAACAAAAGAAATGAGGAAAATTAAGACATGTCAGTTCAGATTTATTTTCTGACAACAAGCTGTTTAAAAATTGAAGCAGAGTAAATGCTTCTAACACGTATCATTTTCCTAGTGCCATAGATCTAGAAATGGTGCTATAGAAAATTAAAATTCCATAGTAATTTTAATAAATTATACGATCTGCAGTTTTTAAAATCATTCTAGTAAAACTCTGATTAGTACTAATTGGGAAGATTGCTTTGAACTTGATAAAGAGCTCTGATATGCGATAAGCTTGGGTTCAAATGCCAACTTGACCACTCACTTCTGTGTGTGTGTAATCTTAACCTGAGGTTTAGTTTTCTCAACTAAATCATGGGAAGGCATATTGTCTTCAAAATTAAAACGTATAAAGGATCTAGCACAATACTTAGCTCAAAGAAAAGGCCAACAGACAGCAGTTATAAGCATTATTATTATTATTATTATAACTGGCTTAATGAGGATATCTATAACCTCTTAAAGTTACCTTAACGAAGTGGTATCTGGCACATAAACGTTTACTGAAACAAAGCTTGAACATCACATAGGGTGGACAATTTTTGGAAGCCTGGATCGCAGAGGTTAGGAGACAAACCCAGATTCATCCCGCCAGTGGCATCTCTACTTGGCCTTACTTACAACATGGCAGAAAGTATCAAGCTTCCTTAAATTCTGCCACGAAAACCACCGACATGACACAGATAAGCTCTGCTCCTCTAAAGAAACCCTTCCTAACCATAGGTGTGCCCCAAACAATGAGCCTTCTCAATAAACTACTAAGACACTTTGTTTCTACAAGATGGATTAGGGGGCAATTGATATACATTGGTAATTATCTTTTAACCTTAATTATATATGAGCTGTTCAAATGTAGTAAGTAATAATAGGTTGACTTCTCAGAGTCAAGAAATTATTTACCTTAGTTAAAACTTTCAGATAAGGATATTTTTATACTTCTCAAATATTTTTGTATTTTAAAAATGTGGGTTTTTAAAATGGAAAACCTTCTAAAACAGGTAAAACAGAACACTTTTCATGAAGATCCTGTGAGGCTGAGTGTTCAGATGCGGAAATGCTGGGCTCAAGAAAGGACTAATCACAGGACATCTCTACTGCTTTGCTTTCTTGGATCTATGCCAAAAGAAGTTCTCTTCATGCTTTTCTTTGCTGTTCTGCGTCTTCTCCGAACGACGCT
>NW_006440645.1:4524150-4540043 GCF_000325575.1 Pteropus alecto | reverse complement strand
GGCAAAGGCTCGGCAAGGTGCCCCTGCAACAAGACCAGAGCCGCCACGTGGCCTTCTGGGCGGAGGGTAACACGGTGACCTTCCCACAGAAGGCACCGGTGACGCCGGGCAGCAATGAGCTCCCCCAGTGCTCCCGCAGCGACCTCAACAGGATGCTCTTCACTGCCGCTGCCAGCTGCAGCAGAAGGATGACCCATCGTTTCTGCACCCTTAGCACAGCTGACGGTCTGGGGAGCCAGACCCACTTTCAGAGTGAGTGTGGACAAAAGCCGATTCGATGCCTACCGCTTGTGACTCTTTGACATTTTAAAATGCACTCTAGAAAAAAATCTAAAAATTTAAATTGGGTACATGAGATGGCCATAATCTAGAACTTTTTTGAAAAAGCATTGCTAAGCACTTCCTTCATTCTTTTTGGAGCTCTCTGACAGGTGACTATATCCATTCCAAAGCTTCCCAATGCTGCTTTATAACGAAGATGATGATGCTTCTATGAAAATGCAGGTCACAACATTCTGAAACATGAGCTTAATTAAAAAAACAAACAACTGATTAACAAATGACATTAAAACGTGGTGATATCAGACTCCGATAACAATCGGATGAGTGAACCTAACCTCTAGCTTCCCTGAGCCTTCTTCATTCCTTTATTCAAAATATAAACGTCTCGGTGCTTCTTCGCTAGGCACGGTGCCGGCCAGCTGAGATAAAGAGGATTTCATAATTATTGACATGCATGAATGAAGGGGTTGAATTAAATAATACATATACAGGTCCCTCTAGCTTTAAAACTCTATGATTCTGTGATGGTATCATGCAGCATCTAAGTTATTTAATTCATTATTTTTAAGAAAAATATTCTTATTCAGAAACAGATTGACACCTCCTTTCTAAATAGAAAGAGGAACTTGTACTTGTCCAATTTGCTATCAGTTGTAGGAGGAAATGGCGGCTGTAAATCACAGGGGAGATCGGGTGAAGGGAATTCTTTGGATTCCCATTACCCATGCTGCCTTGCCCCTCATGTCCACAGATCACTGAGATCTAGCTGGAGAACAGCGCAGTGAAAATGTTTTATGGGCTGAGAAATATTTTTGGCTGAATTTCAAAGCTGCAGTAGGAAACAAAAACCATAAAACTGACATCCTAGGAAATCAAAACCAACTCCCAGAAAAAGTTTAAAAACAAATGTGTAATCACTAACATAATGAAATGATTTTATAAAATTTTATTATCTGCTAGAGATAAGCAACATGACAATGGGAAAAAAATATTCAACTGTAGAAAACATTGATGCTAGATTTTCCTGAAACATTAATTCTTTTTTCCCTTAAGAGGTCAAGCCCCTTTTCCAAATAATTCCTATTCAAAAGTTATATGGTGCCATGGACAGAAGGGACATTATATCTTAAAACGGGTCTGTAAACTGTAGCCACAGACCAAATCGGGCCAGCCAAATGTATTTTTATTTGATGACATACTTGCTATGGCTGGTTTTGTACTTAAAGCAGCAGAAACGAACAGTTTCATTAAAGACTGTGTGGCCCCAAACACCGCAAATATGTACTACCTGGCTTGTTACAAAAAGTGTGCCCACCCCTATCTTAAAGAAATCTCACTGCCAGGATGGAAATTAGTACACTGATTCTATTTTTCAATACTAAATATTTCACAAAAATGATATATTCATTTCCTTTACAACTCCTCCAATAAAATAAAATACCCCATCAACCCTTCATATGATTTCTAAATTACAGACTAACATCTCATGTATCCAATTTAAATTTTTTTCTGGTACACATTTTAAAACGTCATAAATTGTTTCAAGCAGCAGGGATCTGAATTTGTGTCTTAAAACCTATTGCCCACACCCTCGTCATTAATACTCAGGCTTGAGAGAGACCAAAAGGCCAGCCAAGCGAACGCCGCTCCTGGGCCCGCCCGGCCCGGAACGTTTCTCGTGGTGCACGTGAAACCCAAGCTAACTTTCACTTTAAAGGGAAGACAGCTACAGTAAGAGTGACTCCCAGTTCCTACCGGAACGCTGCAACAGGCCCGCTCTCCCAGGAAAGTCAGGCCTTTGATCCACACGCACAAAACACAAAATATTCATAGCACCCTGCTATACGTTACGAAATCATTAAAATGAAAGACCTGCTACCCACTTTCCATTTCTCCTTTTGCTGTTTTCCACAGCATTTCTGTTTAACATCAAAAGTCTACCAGTGTGAAAATTATCTCTGAGGTGGTTGAGTATAAATTAGGAAAAACTGCATACCAGGAAATGGGCATTGAATTTTTAGCACCTTGAAACATAAATTTACAAAAAAATAGCGGTCAAAAGTATTTAATAAGTGGTTATTATTAGTTTCTTAAACATCAAATTTTCTTTCAATGATTAAGAGAATTTTTTACCCCGACATGAACACACCTTTTCTATCCCAAACCTTGATGGTTTCAGAGGCGGTTCAAGCAACACTAAATCAGAAGACAGGATCCAGTCCTGTTGAGGACACGAAGGAGCTCTGTGCCCCTTCTCAGATTCTAGGGGCTTCTGTTCCTTTCGAAGAATAAAAACTTGCACTAGATGACTTCTAAAAATTTTTCCAGCTATAAAATTTTATGATTTTATGAAATTTTAAAAACCACCATAAAAATTCCATTAAAACAATTTATGACCCTCCTTGAAAAGTGTCATTTAGAGAAATGACACCTACAAAAATTTCTTCTACAGTGCTTAGTGTTAGGAATTCACGGAATTTACCTGAAATCTCTGAATATGCTGCAAGAGGCTACTCCCTTTCCTGACGGTTATTTTAAAACTCAGAGCCTGTTTCAGAATGCTGCTAAGCCTGGAATCCTCATTTTTAATGAAAGCTGGCTCAGAGCATCTTAAGTGTTTTCCCCAACCACTTCAAATGCAAACGAATTCTGACTATCAAGTGCAGAAACAGCCAAACAAGGCAGAAATTATTAAAACCACAGATACTCCAGTGCCACAGACGGTATCACTCAGCTTTTAACTTAGCACTTAAACTTTTTTGTTTCCCATGTATTTAATCATCTTTTCTATATTCTAATCATGAACCAATATTGCAAATGTTTTTTATACAATAGCATTAGTTTTATAAAAAAGAGACTACCTTCTCTTTCTCGTCAATAACAATACTTTCTTCCATTTCCAAAATACGAACGTTTTTCATATTTAAAATTTTTGAAATCGGGAAGTCTCTTGGAGCTGGTGATTTCTCAGCATCATTTAATAGTTTAAAGCTGCATTTTTCTTCAGTAACAATACGTGAAATGATGACATGTCTTTTAACTGATGGCATGTTAGATTGATGAAATGTCATGGTGCCTGTCACCTGTAGAGTACTTTTTTTAATTTCCCAAATACTTCAGTTTCCTCCGCTAGACTATAAACTCTGTTGGGGCAGGATTCATTTCTATCTCGAGTACTATATCTCTATCTATATGAAAATTATTACTATAAGAATACCTATGCAGAAATGATAAGAAACACAAGTTTTTTTACGTGATTACGAAATGCCAGGTCCTATGTGAAGCACTTTACAAGTATTTAATTCCGACAACCTAGAATTTGTTCCTATTATTACTGCCATTTTGCAAATGAAGAAAAAGGCTTAGAGGAGACAAGGAAATTTCTCTAGGTCCTGTTCACTGTTTTATTCATTCACGAATGAAAGAATGCTTGCAAAGGAGTCATACCACAGCTCCGCTGGACAGACAGGGCCCGTACCAATGTAAGCCACAGCGGAGAACGCATACTAAATGCGGGCTTGAACAAGGTTAGCGAGTTAACGACTTAGACCTGGAATCCGCCGTGTGGTAGGTGGGCCATCAGGTGGCTCAGAGTATCTATTCTGGAGGCGAAACACCCAAATTCAAATCCCCATTCTTCTACTAGTGATCCATGACCTGCGTAAGATATTTATGTGCCCAGTGCCTAAGATGTCCCTCTGTAAAAGGGAGACGAGACTGGGACCTACCCCTCCTTGGGCTGTTGTGATTGATGATCAGAAGTTAATATGGCAAAAGGCCGTAAATGGTGAGGGATGTCCAAACAATCCGAACCACCTTATTTGGAAGTTAATCCAAGTAAATCAGATGGGCCTCTCCAGTTAGTGACTGTAAGTTCCAGACATACATTCCCAGTTCCAAATCTCTTCTAATTCTGCTTGAGGTGTGGTGCCACCAGGCCATCAGCGTCGGCTGACAGAATAATTCAGGATCCATGACAGGCTGGCGTGTTCGGGGCAGAGGAAGCGGCTCTAGGCATCTCCAGCTTGGTCAGGGGCCACTACCTGAGTCAGGAGGTTGGGCCATGACAATACAGTACACCTTCCCACCATAGGGCTGCTGTCCAGGACAGGGTCGACTGATGATTACTGCCCAGCCTCTCCCCTCCCCACTGTGAACCTTGAAATAGGTAACATTTAAGCTCGCCAGGAGGAGGAGTGGCGTACAGGAGCCAACTGCTCTACTTAGCATTAATGCGGAGGCCTTCCTGCCAGCTTTTTCCTTACCTATAACGCACTTAAAGCAGTTCCTAGGACATAAGAAGCACTGCATGAGTGTTACCTAATGTAATACCCATGTATAATTCAGCCCGGTATAATTCAGGTCCCTTCTCCACTGCTGTGCCTTACCTCCTCCATTAGCTAGTGTCCAAAGAGATAGGCTAATGTGACAGATTTTCAATTTTCCCAAATGTTATAGAGCTCATCGAAGCACTTTGCAAAGGTAATCTTACATTTCCTTCAACTCGCAATAAGAAATAAGATTAAAAAAAAAAATCTTATTCAGAACACCCATGATTTAAATGGGCAGACAGATTAAGAGAAGTAAATAGGCTTATTTTTTCAAGTCTCAAAGACATTTAAATGCAGCAGGGAGGAGAAAATAGTGTTGTAATCAGACGCTTTTATAAGCGTGAAAAAAATCTCCTTATCTGAAAGCACAAGTATTTCTAAAGCTAAGCAAATAGTATGTCTCTGTTCTATTTACACGGTGCCACCTACAATCCTCCGTTTCATGGCTCATTTGAGTAACTTTAAATAATCAAAATGACTGATTTAACATGCACAGGACAGTAAGGACTAGTATAATCATAATTCTCTGCTTGACTTGTTAGACATCTTAAGTTTGGAATTTAAAACTCGGTAAGAAGAAACTGTCTTCTAATGCACTGTCATTTTTGGACTTGTCACGTGGTTCTGATCTGAATGTTACTGCAGAAAACAGATAACTGAACAAATGAAAACACTGATATTCTATAGCCTAATATTACGTAGCCTCCTAGTTTCTGGGATTTTTAGATTTTTCTATGTTTTTCCGTGTTTTCTATTTAACGGTGCATAAAACTGGTTCAGTATCTTGGGAATTTTATACTTTTCGTATCCATCAATAACTGTTTTCCTCAATTTCTAGAAATTATGTTTGATGTAAACAGCTGAAGAACAAAAATTACATGTGTGGGTTTTATTTGTTTTAGTTTTCAGGTAACAGCACTCTAATTGGATAAAACAATGCTGGCTCATCACACAATTAGGGGAAAAAAAACCCTGAAAATAGAATATCACTCTAAGAGACTCTCATGGCTATAAAAACGAACTATGGAAGACTTAGTGCAGCTGAAGTACAACCAAAACTGTACTTTGAACCTTTAGCATTACCTTTGCTCACCGGTCTCATTTTTGCTTTCTGAAATGTCAACTAACTTGACCATAACTTTTCTGTACAAAGGAAACTGACTGCACGGAGTTTATTTGTACTTGATTTGAGTGAGCACCAGGGCGGGGGGAGGGAGGTGCACTATACAGGCTCCGGTGGAGACGTGAGGGGAAGGAAGCGATGCTGCCGGCCATTAGCATCTCTGACACATTTGCAGACACCTACTGAGCCAATTTGCCAGCAAAAACAGGATATTTCCACCGAGTGCTTTGTCTGGTTTCTCACACCATTTTATTTCAAAAGCATTTTATGAGAACTCTTACATAGTCTACCTCCCATCTGGTTTATATTTAACAAAGTATCCGACCCTGTTCCTTTTTAGCTCTAAAAGCAGATGTCCCTGATGTCACATAAATGTGGCAGGTCACACTACTTCAGCCAACTTCTCTGGCTTCCTTTTCTTCTCTTGTAGTGAATGTGAACATGAGCTATTAGTAACCTTTTATGCCATCTCATTTCAAAAGTAATAAAAGGGCCCAAATACTTCAACCTATAAAATAAAAAGGCTGGCAGGTATTTAGAGGCTGTGGAGCGGGTGGGGTGGGGAGCAGGGCAGGCTCCCTCTCAAGATTCCGAGTGACAGCTTACACCCTCCTGCGAGGAGGCGGCCCCATCTGGGGAGGAGGAGTGCGCCGGGGACTCGGGGACTCACATGGAGCCGGCACTGCAATGACCATCCACAAACTTCTGTAACCAACACCCACCTCAGGAAGCTGTGCGCCAAGCACACAAGTTAACCTTCTCCAACAGGAAATGCTTATAGGACACAGTCCTTAAGGGACCTCTAAACATTTGTAGAGGAAAATAACCATACTTGTAAACAGTTCTTATATATATATATATCTGAAATGACACAATTGTCTTTATTGCCTGAGATTCAGGATCAAAACTATCAATACTAATTTTTATTCTACTGTACCTAATTATATTTTAGAAAACATGATTTAATCCAGAGAATACTAAATTATGTATACATCTTTTATTATAACTGGGTTCTACTTTATCATACAAGTATTCTTAACTGAGCTTTGTTTACAGTTTTAATCAAGTATTTATAACAACTCAAATTATGATAGTGCCAGCGATCTCTATAGATAATAAACTATAAAAATTAACTCGAATGCCCTTAATAGATGTCGGGTTTCTTAAAATTGTATACTAAAGTACTGTAAAGTGATAACATAAACTAATTTAATGGGTATAAGAGAAAAAAACTACATGAATTGAAAAATGTTTTCTATCAGGCCAAATGTATTAATAAATAAAATGTGTATGAGAAATGCTATTTATTCCATACTGTAACTGTTAATATTTAACAGCCATCCTATTAAGTATTGCTTACCTGCCCCTTTCAACCGCTAAGGCATCCAGTTCATCAAAGAAAATGATGGAAGGAGCGACCGCTCTCGCTTTCCGGAAGACCTGGCGGAAAGAGCGCCATGTTAACTAAAGACTGGCAAACTCCAAAAACTCTGTAGTTGGTTTCGGTTTGAAAAGTGTCTTTAGAGCTAAATCCATTATGTACAAGTCAATGAGCCCAAACATTTTGTACACGACCTATACCAGATGTTCGCACACTTCCTAATGATGTAAGGGCATCTTCTTCTACGGTGCTTACTTGCAAACGGAGACAAGACAACCCCACATGTTCACAGAGGTGTGCAGGAGGCAATCTGGTTACATAATCAGACATCTCAGCTAAAACCCCAGCTCCACCACTCAGTAGCTGTGTGTCTTTCAGCTTTACTTGTCTAAACTTCAGTTCCCCTATCTATCAAATGGAAATAATGATACATGCCAACCTGTGAAGATTATTTTAAGAACTGAACTTAAAAAGCATTAAACACAATGCTTAAAACATAGTAAGAGCTCAGTAAATGACAGTTATTATTAACTATCATAAATACATGTTTAAAAGAAAAATGATAAATATATAATCAACCACAGCTTAGCATATAAAATACCCATAAACTCAAAGCCACATGCCTGCTCATTTCTCCGAAGAATGTAAGGGAACGTAACAGTTGATGTAGAGCCAGGACGAGACAAATGGCCAAAATTTGGAAGAGCACAGGCTAGTCGGACCAGACGTCACTCAGACTATCAACATCAGAGACTGGCCAGAGAGCCTGGGGGTGACACACGGAAATGGGCTGGAAGAAGTCCGCATAGGCACAAAGAAAGCCAAACGTGCCTTACTTGTAGCCACGGCCCCCGTCTTCTAGTCACACGTATCATGACCATAAAAATATAAAACTGTTACCAAAACATTAATATTAATACACATCACCTTTTTCACATTTTAATCAATAATGGTGCTGTCATCGGCTAATGTTTTATACGACGGCCATTATCCACTTTTGAAAAAAAAAAAAAGACAAAAAGTAACCAAACTTTTTCTCAGATGGAAAAGCATTGTAATCTCTAATACTCAGGTATTTCACCACTGGAGACCATCCACTCCACTGCCGTCTGCACCCCCTTCCTGCCCTTGCTGAGCTTCGCAGAGGACATACGCTGCCTGTGTGAGGCAGGACAACCTCCACTCAGGAAAAGCCGCGACGTGTAGCCAGAGTGCCATGGTTACCTGACTCCAGTGCGGCTTCTGCAGTGTGGAGGGGCCTATGGATCAGGCACAGGTTTTAATACTTAGCAGCGAGGTGGGAATGCACTAGGTAAGTCACCAGGCAAAGGTAAAATAAGTAAAATGAAGAGTGTACCGGGGAATTTTCCTGTACTAAGCTCATTTAATTTCAAGGACTGCCTAGTTTAAAGGGTTTAAAGCTCATTCGGAAATCATGCATTCTTTATAAGTACACACATACCCTTTTTTAAATGAAATGCTGGCATTTGTTTAAAAAAAATCTTTATTTGGTAAAACCAGAGGCTGGTAATACTATGATTTAAAAAATAAAGTATTATAGATGATCAAAACTACATTTTTAAATAATAAGCTAATATTGGCCTAAAGAAAAAAACAGACCACTGGAATGTAGATCTGGAAATTTCGAAAGCCGTAACCCCCCCCAAAAAAACGGCCCCAGGCCAAGGACAGCGCTTCTCCCGCGGGGCTCCGCTTCAGGCACAGCCTCTTACCTCTCTCACTGCTCTTTCGGACTCGCCCACGTATTTGTTCATTAATTCAGGTCCCTGCATGAAAAGAAAACAACTGCTCAGTTCTTCACAAATACAACCACATGTATGTCTTTCTATGAAGTAAAAATGTAGAGATAAGAGACAGGCAAAAAATAAACAAAAGTCCGTCTTTCATTAAATTAGTTTCTTTAGCATGCCTCTTTTCACTAAGTGCTATTTGTGCATCAAAAATTAAAGACATTCTATGTTCCAAAACCTATACCTCAATACAAAGGAAAGGCGGTGATTATGATGTTTCGGTCCTCATCTGTCACCCACGCACCCACATTTTTACTATACATCAGGCACCGTGCTAGGCGCCGAAGATGGGCCAGTCTAATCTAGAAGACCAGTGAAGGGAACATCCATGTGTCCCCAGGCTAAACCAGGGGCAGGTTCTGAGTGGGTCCACTTGTCAGTTTGTGATGAAGTCCACTAGATCAACAGCCCTCTCTGACGAGAAGTAAGACCTCAGGGCTATTCCATGACTCTGCGACAAATCCTGAAAATGGAATGGGAACCCTGGAATCCGTGATATGACCTCACAGTGTTTCCCTGAGCACTGCCAGGACACGTGCTGCCCTCAGGCCCTCTGCCGTCACCTGACACGGCCAGGGAACACTGATGGTCTGCACCTGTAGGGCCACAGCGCTCTTCTCAGCCGCTCTCCTGGCCACAGGCAATCACTCTCCCAAGGCAGTCTGAGGAGCACCAGTCAGAGTGTCACCCTCCTGAGTGTCTCCTCACTCAGCCTGTGTCTGGATCGCCCTTAGACATCCGCCGCTCAGCACTTCATCCAGTTGATGGAAAACCTCTTTTCCTTTCTTGTGTACCAAAGATGAAAGGTGTGGACTTCTTGTAATAAAATTCTATCAATTTTTAGTAAGCAGCAATCGACAGGAGAATCCCTATAAATGTGGTTGGTTTCCCAGTGATATGCTGCATATCGCTGATGCAGAAATATACATTTTTTGACATTTAACATCTCTGAATTTTCACATTTCTCTTTGCTAAATATCAAAAATGTCATATACTGTGTGAAAACCACTAGGCTTTTTTTTTTTTTACTGCACACCTACCTACTTTCTCACATTACACAGTCATCACATCACAGTAAGTCACGGGGTACTTTTTTAAAAACCTGCTTCTATGAACCACAGCTGTTCCCTTCAGCTACTGACACACGGTTAGTCCTACAGCGCTGCCGTCCTTCTCATCTGTGAATGTTCTCTCCCTAGACTCGCTGTTCTTCTCAGCATCCAGCTTCTCTTGACACCCTTCCCCACACGATTCAGAATCCAACAGATGTGCATATATGTGTATGTGCATGTAGACACGCACACATACACAAACACACATACACGCACAAATACCTTATTTGTTTTTATTTTTCTTTTTTAGGCGAGGCAACACTTGGTTGACCTCACAGATTGCAAGGACCTTGTCAGCTTACAATCCCTTATTTTTTATTTCTTACGCCTACAGCATCTGGTCTTCCTAAGTGATCTCCCATCCAAGTACTAACCAGGCTCGACCCTGCTTAGCTTCTGAAATCAGACGGGATTGGGCACGTTCAGGGCGGCATGGCTGTAGACCACACATACCTTATTTTGAACAAGATTCATGTTCTATCCCATGAAAACCATGGGCCCAGACATTAGGAGACATAATTAGAGACTGGCTCAAGTATTTCCTTAATAATCTATATCAATTTAAAAAAAAACTGACTGACTGAAGCACATGGGCACGCCCTAGCAGAATGTCAACTAATGCCACAAATTAAAATGGGCCACAGATATTTAGCTTCGGGTAAGACACCATTTTACGAAGATAATTACCATACAGAATGGCAAGTTCTAGGATCGAGACAGGCGACAGGTGCCAATGGGACACGGGAAGGGACTCTTAGACGCCGGGATGCTCCTAGACAAAGTAACATTTTAGGTGAGACCTCAGTTGATTTATTCTGTTCCCTCAAAAATATGAAATACATCAGGACCCGGGAAGAAATCAAAAAGGTCTCTGATGAACCAAGATAGAGGTGCTGTACGCACTTTAATTGTAAAACGCTCTTAAGGTCTTTATTCAGAGGTCACTGACTTTTCAATTATGCACACACCTAAGGAACTTGAGAAGAACTAAGAATTTAGTCCAGGTGCGGGGAGAGTGCGACAATCAGTAAGGCCCATAAGGTGGAGGCCAGGAGCGCGTCAAAAACGAGCTTCCATTTTACCCTGTAGGCATCAGGTTTGTCTCAGGGGAGTTAACTGATAACAGGAGTTTTATGCAAAGATGGCTGTAGCCACAATATAAAGGATGACATGAAGGAACATATGAGACCAGAAATAGACTAGTTATCAAACTCTTAAAATAGGAAAGGTGAGAAATGATGAGGATTCAGGTCAAACAATGGGATGAAAATGAAAAGATAGTCCCATAAACGGTTTAAAAAGAGAAAATCAACTTAATTTGTTTGCTGCGAGTAGCGAGATACGAAAATGAGAGAGAGTAAGAGGGGCAGAATAACTCAAATTCTACTCAGTTCATGAAGGCAAAAAAAGATGCCCAATACAGTCAGTGTAGCAAGCCTCAGAAATATACAGTTCATTCAAAGTATTTCATTGCAAAAGATTAAAATTTAAAAATATGTAATCACAAATGTAGGTGCTAACATTTATTGAACATTTACCATGTACCATGAACTGTCCCAAGGACTTCACATGTCTTAGTTCAGCTCTGTAAGATGTCAAAGTGCAGAATTACTATGATGACTTTCAATTCGTCAGCAAATTAAAGAGCCACACAAAATCAAAGGCAGGGAAGATTACAAACATCCAACGCTTTCATCTTTTTGCTGACATACAGAGGCACTGACTGAACCACTCATTTTCTTTCATTAAATGAATATTTATTAAGTGCCTGCAATGAGTTTGTGGTTTTATAGGAGAAATTAAACATATTCTTAAAAATATAGTGAAGAGAAAAATCACTATACAGAGAATGTCACAAAGAGAAGCAAAAATAAAACAAAGATTCCTTCCAATAAAAGAATCGAGGAATAATTCTGAACAGCAATGAGATCACACCTGTGTTAGGTCACTCAGAACGAGTGCATCAGTACGGTGATATTACTTTCCTGGGCATCACTCAACCGCCACTGCAGTAACTGACGCGCATGGCTGCAGAGCGGGGAGGGACAGCACAGGCAGCTGTGCTGACCCCAGGAGTGCAGGCTGCTCTGGGGAGGATAAAGGCAGAATAATTCCAGAGTTCTAGAGAAAGCACGAGGTTAGACAGGAGGGAGCTAATAAATCAGAACAGAAAACTAGAAGCTACCAGAAAGACAATGGTCAGGTGTAACAGAATGCAGAAAGGACATTGCTGAATCGTTTCTATCAATTAGCCTGTGGTAAACTGTTTCATTATACATTGTTTCACTTAAAGTCCCAGAGTCGACCCATGATGTCAAGTGAGGACTTAGTTTGCTGACCCCAATCTAGATTAATTTCATACAATATGAAAAAGTTCATTTCTGCCAACAGGATTTAAAAATCATCAAAAATATCAATGACACGATTGCTGCCTAAAAAACCTGGACTTCAAAAAATTAAAAAAATTGATCAAAACATTAAGGAAAAAAATTAATTGACACTTTAAAAAGCAATTTCAAATATCTGGTAACGTTGAAGATGCTCGTGCCCAATGACGAAAACTTCTACTTCTGGGTAGCTACAGCCCAGAGACGCTCTTGTACATACACGCACGCAAGGAGACAGGTGCGAGAGTATTACTGAGGCGCTGTTACAACAACAAAATTAAACCTGGAAAAATGCTCATTTTCACAGTCCTGCCCTGCAGTGCAGAACAAGGTCTGCCCATTCACAAGGCATAATATAAAATCAAGTAAACCAAGCATATGCTGGTCGTTTATATATGACAAATGACACTGTTACCCAAGGGGACTGTGGACAGAGTTCGGAAAGTGAACAATAAAACAAGAACGAGGGCCCACGCAATAAAGCAAGCTTTAGATAATTAGGAGAAAGGGCTTTTGTTGTGGGGGAGTTTGTTAGGGGGGGACAGTGAGGAACAGGTAAGAAATGTTTATGCAGAATTTTATTCAGTTTAGGGTGGCTAATTAGGCAAGAGTGGCCTGATAACAATCAGAAAGGAAACTGCTGGTGACCCTGTTGTTCTTATTGTAATTACTATTATGCCAACTCTGTATTACTGTCATTGTTCTTATAGCAGCTCTCCATAAAAGTCAAGGGCGTGACGTGTGGTTCTGTACAGAACTGCGAGCTGGAAGTACCGCCTGGGATACAGGTCTGCGAAATGCAGCCCCAGAAGCTACGCAATGTTACACGGGTCCAGAATTCTACGAGAAGTCAAGGCAACATCATCATCACCAAGCAAGGTTATTTGTAGTCTGAAGTTAAAATGTCACGCAGCTCTCCATAAAAGTCAAGGGCGTGACGTGTGGTTCTGTACAGAACTGCGAGCTGGAAGTACCGCCTGGGATACAGGTCTGCGAAATGCAGCCCCAGAAGCTACGCAATGTTACACGGGTCCAGAATTCTACGAGAAGTCAAGGCAACATCATCATCACCAAGCAAGGTTATTTGCAGTCTGAAGTTAAAATTGCCAAAAATCACTGAATTCTGGTACGAAGATTTGCAAAAGATTAAATTCCAATTCAATGACATACACTACATTCTAGTCTAACACTAGCACAAAAGTTAAGGGATGCTAGGCTGTGCTGCTAAATATTTTTGATCCATTTGAAGTCAAATATATATCTAATTCTTAAAAATAGAAGAAAGCAGCCATCAGAATCAGTTAATTTTATAAAATCTTGCGAAAGACTTGATATCTATTATCCCATTTACTGCTTACAACAGATACTCTTATTATCATAACTTTGCAGGAAAAAAGTTGAAATGAAAAAAGATTAATTTGCACAGTCACTTGGCTTACTAAATGGCAGAACTGGTCTCTTGACAGTTCATTACACCTGACAACGAAAGGAAATGCCCCAAATGTTAGCCACGAGCAGGCACAGAGGCAAAGCAGTGGGTTGGACAGTAAGCACCGTGCGAGCCACTCACAGACTGTCAGTGGACCGGCTGCAGGAGGTGTTTGGTCTCACCCGCATCCCTCAGAACCTGAGGGCAACAACGACCCAAGAAGCTGAGTGAAATGCCAGTGTCCCGGGAAGGTTAAACGGCAGAAATAATGCTAAGAATGCAGGGTTTTGGTTCCCAGATCACCAGATTTTCTAAAAACTATGATGTCCTCTGTTTTCCCCAAGTCCCTGGGCAAATCAAAAAAGGAAACATTTCCTTAAGATTTTATACGGTGCCGCAATTCAAATCCAAAGTATGGTGGGGACATATTGAGTGGCATGGGCAAAGTCTAATTCTCAATAACTAGCTGCTAGCATGGGTTAGTCTGAAAGTAAGAATTTCGCTGATATTCATTTTAAACGAGACTATTTAAATCTAAGGGCTGGGTACGTATAGCAGACTATACGAGTGCCAAATTCACTCGTAAGTTCTTAAACTCTTTAAAACAGTAATACATAGTATAGATCAGGTCGATGAGACTAGGTAAGGGTATTTCTTTTCCCACCGTACTCACTGAGTGACTGCAGTATACAGTCCCGCCACATTTCACCTGCCTAGAGAACGCGTGCTGCACTGATAAGGGCGAGCAAGAAAAACTACCGAAAGGAAGTTCAGCTCCAAAAATTGGCTGAGTTGAGGGTAGCGTGATTTTTAATGTTCCCAAGGCTGAGATCGAGTGTTTGAATTTACAAAACAACAAAAATAACAGAAATACATGTAAAAATATTCACCCAGCCTCTCCATCTCACGAGAACTAAACCTGACTTATCTTTTACTGTTTCATTATTTTACACCATATCCACCACAAATTCAAGGATAATATTTACACCTCATGCTCTTGCAATTTTGCCCCTTTAATTACTACTGGGTTTTTTTCCAGTCCTCCCAAGGGCTTTTTAAAAGTGTCTGACACCTGCCTGTTGCTTTTGGCTATTACAATTCAAATCAAGTTTTTATAAGTTCTAAAATGTCTAGGGAAGGCAAGTTAACCCAAGTGTTAACTATGGTTAAATGTTATGGAATATGCTCATAAAAACCCAAACTCACATGAGATAGAATTACATATGTGTAATGTGAGTAAAGGATCTTGAAAGTTAATAAAAAGAACAGCACCGGCTCACACAGAAGGTGATTTTGGGAAAGCACTTCAAAAGAGTCTGCAAACAGGCATTAAGGACTAGGCAAGAAATGCCTCAGGCAAGTAAAAACCCTAAAAAGCAAGAGGGCTGGCAGGGAACGGAAGAGAATTCAAGCTGTTCCTCTCCACAAGTATAATACAAACCTTCCCACAAGTCATTCGCTCAGAAAACAAGACATTTCTTCCGAACCGACAGCGTGAGCACCATGCTGACTACGGCTAGGCTGGCGCTAAAGTGTACGCGTACACAGCTCACGAAGAGCCCTCAGTATGTTATCGGGGACCACTCTCGTCACTCGATCTCCTTTACTGACTACCTCACAGAATCTTAAACACTGGCTCTCAACTTCTGTACTTTCTTCTCTAGAAATGACCATTTTCTCGAGCTACAAATCCATATTAACAAAAGCCTTTTGGGCCTAGCTGCCATACTGTTCTAGGGCATTTCAAACTCTACACATCTAAATCTCAGTGTAGTATCTGCTCTCCCACCTCCAACCAGCTTCTCCTCCTCACCTTCTAACTCTTCCCAGAATTAGGGTATTTCTCCCTACCAGTCACTGAAAGTAAAAATTTTAGGTCTATGGCCATGCTACCCTGAACAAGCCCGATCCCGTCTGACTCGGACGCTAAGCAGGGTCGGGCCTGGTTAGTACTTGGATGGGAGACCACCTAGGAAGACCAGGTGCTGTAGGTATAAAAAATAAAAAATAAGGGATTGTAAACTGACGAGGTCCTTG
>NW_006440645.1:4517357-4524073 GCF_000325575.1 Pteropus alecto | reverse complement strand
TGACGAGGTCCTTTCAATCTGTGAGGTCAAACAAGGGTTTCCTCACCTAAAAAAAAAAAAAAAAAAAAGATTCTCAATGTTACCCATTTCATTTTATCATGTGTTTAATCATGTGTCTCTCTCACTAAATTATGAGGAGCCCATCAAATGCATCTTTGCTTACCAGGTGCAGTGCCTGACACACAGAGGGCTTAATATATAATTGTGAGTTATTTTTGCAATTGTAAAACATTTACAAATGTTTTCTAAAGTGTTACAGACATAAAATTATAATATTTAATTCAACTCTAATTAGGTTCTATTAAAGAGATTTAAGGAAAAAAATAATCTCAGCTGGAATCATTAATACAAATTAAACCGACCAGATAATAAAATCTTCTCTATTAAATAAACTTCCTTGAAGTCTAAGAGTGTTCTTCTCTCTCTAGAGCTCTGTAGGTATTCTCAGCTTCCAAATGCTAACGGTTCTGTTATCAGAGTTCATATTACTGTCATTTTTGCTTTTAGCCAAATATTACAGAATATTTTCATGTCAAGACATCTTTTTTATACAGCAAGCCCAACTCAAAAAAGAATGTATTAACACGCAATTTTAATGTAAGATGCGTCAACTTTAACATGTCAGTTTGTACAGTGTACAAATAATGCCAACTTTAAATAAATCCAATCTAACTTTTACATAACTTTGTGATACTGACAATGGCACATGACTATGCTATTTGTCCTAAGAATGATAGATTACTATTAGTTATCATCTAATAGCCATTCAAACAGTGATACGACAAAGTATAAGTCTTTGTTTAGTATTGATACAAATAACTGCCAATTTAAATGTATGGGGCACATAAGACAACGTTATTTAGAAAAGCCAAGGAAACTCTTAAAGTTAAAAAATAAAAACCCTAAAGGAAATTAAAAGAAACTCCAAAGGTCTCAAACTCTAGATGAGCCCACGTGGCAATGAAGAGTTAAGGTCCATGAAAGGCATGAAGCTCAACACAGATCTTGGTGAGACTGTAAATTAGAAGCTGTACCCAAGGTGGAAGAAAAAATAACCAAAACCCTAAAAGAAAGTATTCTTTGTAAAGTTGGGGTTTGGGTCCGGGGCCAGAACCAACACACACGCGTATAAGCTTCAGCTGAGAATGGCTGTGACGTGGACAAGCTGAAGGCAGCCCCAGATCCAGGCTCCCCAGATCCGGGCTCCCCAGCCAGCTTCCCTCGGGGCTGTTCTCGGTAACGTGCCACGATTGCCATGAACAGGAGGGTGAAGAAGAGGAAAGATGGTCTCTTCCGAGGTCTCCTCCAACGTGCTCGCCCCGGGAGTCTGCGACCTCCCCCAGTCCTCCTCCCTCCCTGCGTCCCACTCACCCTGGACTGTGCAGCGCACAACTGAGCTGGCCTCTCTAACTTCAGTGACAGTCACTGAATGTCTGCAATGTGCCTGGGACTGGGATATTGACTTTAAAACTTTTATTTAATAGACTCTTTGGGGTAAAGCTTAAGATTTACAGAAGAACTGAACAGACAGTACAAAAAGTTCCCATGTACCCGCCCCTGCCTCCCACCGCACGCTGTTTCCCCTATTATTAATATCACATATCAGCGTGCCACATTCGATACAATTAATAAACCGATACGGATGCGTTATTATTAACTCAACTCCAGAGTTTGTTCAGGTTTCCTTACTTTTTACCCTAATGTCCTTTTGCTGTTCCAGGATCTCGTCCAAGAAACCCTAACATTGTATTTAGCTGTCATGTCTCCTTGGGTCTCTCCTGGCTGTGAGTTTCTCAGACTTTCCTTGTTTTTGATGACCTCGACAGTTTCAGGAGTACTGCTTCAGGTATTTTATAGATTGTCTTTCAATTCGGGCTTGCCTGATATTTTTCTCAGGTTAGACAGAAATGATGAGTATTTGAGAGGAAGACGACAGAGGTGCCACTCTCGTCACATCCTAAAAGACAATCACCGTGACTAACTGTGGAAGCTGTTAACCTCATCAACGGTTTGCTGGGTTTCTCCCGCGTAAGCAGCTCCTCCCCTCCCGTCTCCACAACGAACTCATCCGACCGCAGCCATAACTGCACACAGCCCGCACCCAGGGAGAGGAGTAGTTGTGCCCTCCAAAGCTTTTTCACTAACCTTTTTAACATCATCCCCTCAAAAAGCCTATACACGTGAAAAAAACTGAGACTTAGAGAACTTGTTTAAGGTCACAGAGCTCAAATGTCCTAGGGTTAGGAATCAAACCAAAGCCATCGGAACCTTCGCTTAGAGCCCCTGTCATTGAATTGAAACACACTCAATCTCAAGGGCACAAGTCATACACTAATAGGTAAATTTCAAGCTCCACATTAATCAACCACTAGTCTTTTCCCATGCACTTCTATTTCATTCTTTAGGTTCCTGTTTCTTTAGCAGTGATTACGCTTTCTTATTAACTCAACTGACTTCCACTCCAAAGCCATGGTATTTTTCTGTTTTCTCCGTCCTAGTGAAACAAAATTATTTTTAAACTGGGTCCCAGAGACATCTATCTTTCCACTTCCCTGAACCTGCCTGAAGTACCTCCTCCAGTAACTTGGGTGTAATTAATGAAAAAAAGCACAGGACACTAATTAAAAAAAAAAAAAGAAAGAAGTAAAATGAAGATCATGTAATACAAGTAGTTCAGAGCTCAGGCTCTAGAGTCAAAGTCCTGAGATGAAATTTCAGTTCTATCACCACCACTGTGACCTTGCAAAAGTCACTTCATTTTCTTAAGCATCACTATCCTTATTTATAACCCAAGAAACCAATCTTAAAGCATTCGGGATATAAAAGAGGTTATCTATGCAGTTTTCCATGCATATCTGCAAAATGAAGGCTCTATGATTTATAGCCTAACCTACATAATTTTAAAACCAAAAGCTTAAAGATGAATTTGGAGCTTACCAAGTTCAGATTATCTTGTACCTTTGATAACAGAATGATAGGGGCTCTAGTTCAATGAAGAAGAGTAATTACTTTAAATTGTGCACTGCTTTAAATAAAATACAGGTTTCCCCAAAAATGGGATGCAGTTTGTACAATTCTTCCTTGAGACAGGTATCAAAAAAAAGTCCCCCCAAAGTCAAGGATACACTAAGCCATTACACTCCTGTACTCACCAAGACAGCTAATAACGGACTTGCTGAAAATCCCTGTCAGAGGCTCAACCACCCTTCTTTCAGAATCAGTAACAGTTGTTCATAAAGTACAGCAGCCCAGTCTACTGGGGTAATTAATCTACCATAGCACTCCAGACAAAAGCAAGAGAGAAGCAGAGAGGAAATTTCAACTGGAAAATATTTTGACGTAATTGACCCAGATGACAAACTAAACTTAACCGTATGTCAAGTGCTACAGTCTGCACAAAAACACACACAGATGCCAAAGGATACTGAGAGCCCACGCAAGCCAAGGTGAAGTTATAACTCTAAGTAGACTGTGTTTCTTTTAATCACTGTTTAGAAAAGATGCACAGAGGAAGCTAACGAGATTCTTCATAAACTCAAAGAAAGAAATGTTTAAAGTTTTTCAAGACTTCATCTTGGGAATGAAAGGTAATTACCCGTGAGAAGTGCGAGAGAGGAGGATCTCCTTTCAATATATCTAAAATACTTGTGTTTCCTAACAGGCTAGAAAATTCCTGTGTCTGTCTACTTCTTTCTGATCACTTTCAAAATATGTAAGACTTTATTTCAAAGAGCTCAAACTTAATTATAACACTGAAAACCCTTAGAAAACAAACACACGTGTTGGGACCAAAAGGCAACTTTTTCTTCACAGAAAGATAAAACTAGAAAGAATATGAATTTCCCATTTCTTTGACTTCATCTCCTCCTACGTAAGCTAAATGGCAAAGCTACTTTAAGTCTTCTCGCAAGCATTAATCAGACTAAGATGAAAGGACCGATGAAAATGCAAAGAAAAGCAAATTATTTTTTCATGTTCCCAGCTTTTGAAAAATTTTAAACACAGGAAAGTTGGAAGAATAGTAAAATGAACACCCATTGTTCATTAAGAAAATCCTCCACCCGAATTCAAAAATACTGCGAAACTACACTAAATTCTACACTAAAAAAAAAAAAAAACCCACATTAAATAAAAATTAGTAAGAGACGTAATAATCTCTAAGCAAGTATAAACTCAATGTAAGAAAATTTCTTAACATCACTTTTGTGTGCATGACCTAAAAGAGTTGAAAACTTAATTAAAAACTCAAATAAGTTAACACACGGTTGGTTATTCTACATGAGCAGTGTCCAAGATAAACCTTTCAAAGAGCCTTTTCTAAAAAATCATTTTCTCACAGCGAAGACAAAAGTGAAACTTTCTAAAGTTATAAAGGTTTCATATTCAAAATGGTAATAAATATATTTCTAAGTAATCCGAGGACAGGCCAGAAAGCAGTCCTGGTAGCATCTGGAACTACTGTCTTAGGTTACAAAAGAACGAGGTGCTAGGTTGTAGGAAAATATATGTGCACTTCCCTGAGATCCAAATGTGAATGACTGCGAGCTAAGTCCTTATCAAAGACAGTTCAGATTTCCGGTAGACAGAAGAAATTCAAAGACTCTCATATGCAATTGCGGAGTTATACAATGAGGTAGCACAGAAAAACGGGGTAAAAAGAGTGAAAAATACCAGTAAAATGGCCATGTCCGTTACCACGCAGCAAAGAGAGATCAAGATGTCTCTGGAAATTTCCAAATCGTTCCATTACTCCAATCTTTAAAACTGTGGTTGTGATTCAACATAACTTATCATAGCAAGCATGCCCCCCTCCCAAAATCTTCACTATCCAACATCTCCCACAAGATAATCAAAAATGCACAAACAGAAGTGACTGAAGACACGGATGCCTAAAAAGTAAACATCTAATACCACTCCACGAACATTTTAAGTAAAAAATTGCCTCTGCTCTGAAATGTTTTATGCTTTCAAACTGTCAAGGATTTCAATGCTCTAAGATAGCATTTTCAATGCTCTAAGATTTTGTTAGTAAAAAGAAAAGTCTGTGGTAATGTCAAAACAGATAGATAATCGCATTCCTTTTCTGAAATGAATTTGATATTTAACATATTTAAATCTATATTTTTGTGGTAAAGTCCACAGAAATGGATTTAAGGTTTTATGTATGTGAACTTAGTAACTAGATATATAATCATATTCCATAAAAATAACAAAATTAATATCTGGTCCTAAGGTAAATAAATGTAAAACTACATATCAATTAAGATGATCCCAAGTAATAAGACAGGGTAGTGGACAAATAAAATGTGTGTGCTTCAAGATATAAACAATTGTACATATATTCTCTGGCTGAAAAAGAGTTTTTAAGGAATTCGGTTTTACTATAAAGTATCTGATTTCTTTGAAAGTTCTATGTATGTAAATATTAAATTCACAATCATATTTATAATTAAGTCTTGGTTAAGCAAAAGTGATGAGTACAATTTAAAAATATAGACTCTAAAGAAGACTGGTTTCTGTCAAGAAACTAAAGAAAGCAGTCTTTTACTCTCCACCCCGACTTGCTGATGACACACACTAAGTCACCTATTGCTCATCTCTGCATTTCCTTTCACCATCAACCTCAAAGAAAAATCAGCTTCTGCATAAGATGATTTTCATGGTCCCCTGAGTGCAGGAATCAGAGGCCAGGTGTCTGGGGCGCTGAAAGGGAGGAGCAGTTGAAACGTGACACTGTACCTTTATGGCTAGGAAATTCAGCCCGCTCTCGGTGGCGAGAGCCTTGGCGATCATGGTTTTCGAGCAGCCAGGAGGCCCGTACAGAAGAACTCCTTTGGGTGGCTGAACACCCATTCGAGTGAAAGATTCGGGATGTTTCAAGGGCCATTCCACAGCCTGTTTCAATTTCAGTTTGATATTTTCCAGGCCTCCTATATCTGACCAGGATACCTGCAAAACAGAACATTTTCAAAATGTAAGTTTGTTCAGACAAACAGAGGACTTAAAAAAAAAAAATCCACAAACGAAGTGCAAGAGAGAGAGCAGAACCATTTACAAAATCAAGAAGATCCTAAAGAGAAATTAAGAAGTAAATCAGGAGTATGTAAAATGTGAGCTACGTATCACAGAAATACTAAAAAAGACTAAGGAAATATTTCTGCTTGCAAGTCTCATGTAAACAATAGTTTAAATGACTGAACGCACTGTTAAGTCTACCTTCTGTTCTAGGTGGCTTTAAAAATTAGGTTTCATCTGTCCAAAAATGGTTTGAATCAGCGATCCAAGGTCTCATCTATATATCTCATCTCTCATATTTCTTTTTTAGCAAAATTACTTCCAAATATATTTCTGTACGTCCTTATGTAACATATCTTTTCTGTCTTTGGCATACTAATGAAGTATTCTCAAAATTCTGTTCCTTTTCCTCAACTAAGAAATATCCCCAAAAGATAGTTCTGATTACTTAACAAATACACATTAGGAGCTGTGCACCAGATAATGTGCATAAGAAAGAGTAGAATGAGACATAAGTACAGACTTTAAAGAACAGCCGTGAGTGACAGGCACATATCACTCAGGACAATGGATCACCACAGGATACTTACTAAGCACAGTGAGGAAGAAACAGAGGGGGCCTTCCGGGGTTCCCAGGAACGGAAGGTCCTGCCAGCCGCAAGGCAGCCCCTGACCCATGGATGAGATCCAGAAACGTGAAA
>NW_006440645.1:4465277-4517330 GCF_000325575.1 Pteropus alecto | reverse complement strand
AAAATAATCACAGGAGGCTCAGAAGGAAGAATAAAGAGGATGAGAAGAAAAAAGATCTGAGAGAAATAAAAGAAGAAAAGCTGAAGCCACCTAGGGGAAGACTCTGAAGATTAGAGGAAGAAGTTCAAGAATCTCTTTGTTCACAGCAAGAAGTCATGGAAGGTTTAAAACTAGAAAGTGATACGACCTGACCATGCCTCAGGAAGGCTTCTCGGGCAAGGCTCTCTAGAGAGGAGAGCGCGGGGAGACCAGTTAAGGAGATATCACAAACATCCTTATAAATAAAAACGTGACCTTGAACTAGGGTGACCACATGCTGATGGTGAAAACACACCAGAGAGGTTCTGCAGGCCTCCAGGTGAGGGTTTGAGGGTAGCAGGGGGAGAATTTTGTTGTTTTTGTCCACAGAACCAGAAGAATGCTATTTTATCAGCCATAATCCCACGATTAATTTAGTTTTTTCCTAAACTGCTTTCTTGGGACTTATTTTAAGAAGTACGATTACTGGATTAAAAGGCATGGCATTTTTAGGTCTCTCGCGCTTAATGCCACTTTGCAATCCCAACCTCTTCATCTAGTTTAATGCCGTGAGTGAGATGTATATGTTTCCCTGAGGCATCATCAGCTTTGTGTTTTATTTGACCTTTCTTTTTTTCTGATTTCACCAATTAACAAAATTAAAATTAAACTGGAGATCCGTGTAAATGAGCGTATGGCCCTAAGAAACATCCAGGTATCGTCAACAGGGTCAAAGTGACGTTTGCCACAGAAGGCGACTATTATTGGTAAAACCGGCTTGAGGGCAGACGTGCAGCAGAGCCGTCCACCCTGATGGGTAGTTCCTGTTTGTGTTCTCTGGTCTCTGAACTTTTCTTTGTCCTTTTATTCTGTAATTTAATTTTGAAATGTTTCAAACATACATAAGAGTTGAATGATCAGTACAGTAGGAACATATATACTCTTTGCCAAATTCACCCATTTTTAGTATTTGCCACATTGGCTTTACTGTGTGCTCCTGCTCCTCTCTACACACGCACACGGAGTTCAGACACAAAAACACACACTTTACCAATTTTTAAACTCTCTGTTGAAACTTTTTAAAGTAGACTGCAGATAGTACACACTTCTAAATATTTTAGCATACCTCTCAAAAATAAACAATCCGGAAAGAGGGTTTTAAGGAGGTAGAAAGATCAGAAAGTATAGAAAATTAAGAAGAAATGGCAGTGGATTTGGCAACAAGGTCACTGAATAAAGTGGCTCACTTAGACCAGTTTTGTTTGTGTGCCTTTCAGCAGTGGGACACACACACACACACACGCTTTTCTCCACACACACACACACACGCTTTTCTCAAGAGATTAGTGCAGAGCTACACGCTTCGTAATCAATGACATTCAAATACATTCAATTCTATGCCTATGAACGGCTAGGGAGGATGTTTGTCTCAGGTTTGTGTGAACCTAAATAACCTGGCGATATAACCTGGAACTCTTCAATATGATAACACCTCATACATACGAGTGTGTTTTGTTGTTAATTAGTCCTTTAAAAAGTCTTTAAAAAGAGTTTTTTAAAAGGGCTTAACATCAGATCGTAAACCTCTGAAGCACCTGCATGAGACACACGGAAGCCACCCAAACAAACGCGAAGGAAACCGCGTCCTGAACGACGGTCTCGTCAGGGAGCGGCGGCGACCCGTTGGGCGGGCCGGGCGCTGGAAAGCGCTTGCTCCAGGAGACGCGAAGACGCTCTCACCAGACGCTGACGGCTCGCCGGCCATGGCGAGGCCCAAACCCCGCGGCCACCGCCTGGGGCTCGGTCTGCTGAGGAGTCAGCCGGCCGCTGCGCGCTGAAGGCCACAAGGGCCAGCAGGGAGGGGAGGCCGTCCCGCCCGCTGCCCGCCTCCTGAGCTGTCCGCTGGTCCTGCCGTCACTGGCCACCACACTCCCTCCCCATCCTCCCGAGCACCCTCGCTTCATGTTGTTTCTGTCGGATGTGGTACCACGGCCCTCCCCTCTCACCACTGCACTCCCTGAAAGATGGTGAATACCCCTCCGCTCCCGCTGCGTTGCCATTTTCCACTTTCTGTTTTCGGTAGTTAACTATTTTCCCAAACAGAGAAGAGTTAAAAGAATCAAGACAAACGGTGTAAGTCGGGTGGGCAAGCAGGAAGCTGAGGGAGTTCCGTCAGGTCTCCCGCCTCTCGGGAGAACACGCGGCGAGGCCGCTGCAGAGACACTCGTCACACAACAAACACTGACGACAGGCCCACGCTGGCCCACGCCACGCTGGCTCCTGGGCCTAAACGGTTCCTGTCCATACCGAGCTCCTGACCCGATGGAATCCTTCCTCAGAAAGGCATATTTCCATAACTAGGCGATTACTACATAGCATGGCATGTGCCAAAAGGGTGGTCACAGGGTTTGCACGGACGGTCAGAGAGAGCTTTTCAGAAGTCACACGTGAGGTAGGATCAGTGAACACCGAAGAATCAGCCATTTGAAAGGTACAGAGTATGCTATGGAGAGGAGAGAAGGAAAAAAGTGTTCTAGAACCAAAAGTAATTCAGCGCAGCTAGAATTCAGGGGGCCAGGAGGGAGGCGGAGACAACGGGGGTCAGCGACACGGGGAGGGGTCAGACCTGGGAGACTCACAGAGCATCGCGCTTAGACTTTATCCTGAGAGCAACGGAGAGCAACCTGACCAGGGAAACGGTACAGGCGGACGTGTGGAGGACCACTCTGGCTCCCGGGTGGAGTGGGGATTAGAACCGGGGAAGTAGGGGCTCGGCTCCCACAGGAATGCGGGTAGGAGATGGCAGTTATCTGCACTAAAGTAGCAGCCGTGGGGCAACAGAGGAAAAAAAGATAAGAGCTCTATTAAACGATATTAAAACTCTGATTAAACTATATTAAATAAGGCAAATAAAAGAGCCTCGATAATGAGTTCGATCTGAAGAGGTGGTGAAAAAGAAAATGGAATCAAGGCTCACAGCCAGGATTCAGACTTTGGGCAGCTGTGTAATCGAGTCGCCTTAAGAGGAAAAAAAAGAACATGTTTGGAAATTAAAGAATTCGTTTCCAATTATTTCACTGTGGTTGGAATTTATGAGTGAAATAAATCCAATGAACCTTAAGAAATGTCTTCTGTGTGCTGGACTTGTCTTAGGGACTGGAGGGACACAAAGATGAGTGAGACGATGGCCTCAAAATTTTGTAATCTACACAGGAATGAGAAAAGTATCCTGAAAGACACACAGATTAATACAAAAACTACTGAAGAAATAGAGCTTTACAGTTCTCAAACATGTGAGATGGTGAGGGCAGAGATGTGGAAATTGGTGCACATATGCAAGACTTATGTTAAGGTGTTAGACTGAAAATAACAGCAATTCCCACTCACAGTTACAAAGATAACGGACATATAGTAAGTAAAGCCTGTAAGAAATTATGAAGGATGATCCAAGAATTATGTTTTCCCTACCCCTAAAAGTAACTATTGTTAATATTTTGGTGTAGTACCTTCTAGCCCTTCAAATACACACGTGTGTGTGAGTGTGTCTGAGATCATAATGTATTCACGATGTTATATTCTGCTTTTTTAAACATACATTTTTTGATATATATCTTCCAGTTACTATATGACTTTGGGCAATTCATCTCTCTCAGCTTCTTTCTCATTTGTATGTAATACGGAGATAATAGAACCTCTGCTCTCAGGATTATTTTAAGAATTAAATAGTATACTATATATTAAATCAACTGCACTTTGTCTGGCACACAGTTAACTATTTAATACTAGGTATTATGTTATTTGAAGGTCTCAAAGATTATTATAATAGTTATATTCTGAAAAACCAGCGACATAAGATAAAGATCAAGCCATTACATTTCATTTGTAGTTTCAGGAGCAGTATTTATCTACCATAACTTTTCTATTCTTTTACTTTTTGTCTAATCACATTTCTTATTAAACTAAAAGCAAACCAGTTTTGCATTTTAATTTAGCACTTGAATGCCAAATAAATGTCCTTCTACAGCTAAGATGTCAATTCAAAAATGGATACAAGTCGGCCTAAAGAGCTCGCAATTGCTTGGGAGTCTCGAAGCACAGAGAGTCATGGGAAAAGTTGGTCTGTAAGAGGAGAATAAACACCAGCATGAAATCAAAAAACCCTACAACTACAACAGGAACTCAAAAACCAGTTGGTTCACCATTCCGGCTTCAGTCAGTGTTTCATCTTTCAACACCTCTCATCTTTCAACAAATACTATTTTATACTCTTATAATAAGTTTTTTAAAAATTCTACAACTCTCTTTTTAATAAGTTACACTATATCATAACTGCCAGAAAATTATTCCTACAATCTCACCTAAATCACTCCGATAATAGTTGGGTCCTTTCTTTCTTATTCTGTCCTAATGAAAACAGTGAACAGCTGCTCACATATGGCTTTATAACTCTTTGATTAGTAATAAAGTTAGAAGTGAAGGAACAGCTGTCAAACAAGCACTGACAGCAGTGAGATAAAGCTCCCAAGGGAAATCCCACCCCCCTGCCACCACTAACATCTTACAGGACTTTCTGGACAAGCACCCAATAATATACAAACAAAATAAAGCAAACAAATAAAAACTCAACCCAAACTACACATCCATAGGATCCAAAAGACCTGATGATCAGATTTAAAAAAAAAAAAAAAACTTTTATGGAAAAGTTCCAAGGGGACACAATAAAAATTAATGAACGGGGCTGCAGACATGGGGAGAAGAACCATGAGAGAGGAATTCGGCAGCTCCAGAGGCACTGACTGTCTATCCATCCGTGAGTCAGGACCCTCTTGTTTGCTAGGTGCCAAGTGTTACACTGCCAGGGACAAAAGTTCTTTTGAAAGTGTTATTTTCATAGAAAATACTGCGACAAAGAGTACTTTTCATTTTGTTCTCTCATGCTAACAAGTCCCAACATAAGGACAAGAAGCCGAGCGGTAGCAAGTGGGCTGGCACCTGTTCCAAATTCTCTGCTGGGTCATACACTAGCTTTTTAAATAAATGTTTGACATTTATTTTGAAATCATAAACACACCAACTTACTAAAATACTATATAATGCAGAAAGAAATAAGTTGAGAAAACCCAAACTCCAAGATCCAAACTGGAAATCAACATATTTCCAGATATGCTTCTTTAACGGAGATAAAGCAAAATTAGGAAGCAGTAAGTGTTCAAAACGTGTTCTCAGATCTAAGTGAAAATAAGCAAAAGCCTTTTGCTTTATATAGTGAAAAGACAATGAATATTCTCCTCCGTACTTTAAAAATATTCTATAGAGGGTTTTTTTTTTCTTTTTTAAAGTCAAAGTTCCAGTTCTACAATGGCACCATAAACCATCTACAGCCTGTATCTCCCCTCCTCCCATCTCCCCCTATAAATTAAAAATAATAACGTCAAACAAAATACAAATCCAACTACATGAGGACTCTGAAAAGAAAAGCAGGGGGATTGTGAGGCAGGAAAAAACACGGAGCAGTGCCCTGTCCAGGGGTGGGAGGCCGAGTATCCTAAGTGTTTATCCTCTGTCCTTGCTCTCGACTCAGCTTTTCCTGTTTCGCTCCCACTCTACACAATCCAGCTTAGGCTCTCTCAGGTAAGAGCACAGGGAGCTAACAAGGCAGATGAGAAAGACGAGAAGAAACTACACGGTAACTTTCCCACTAACTGCAGACAGCCACTGATCTGGGTGATCCTGTCATTCTTCAATAAGTGACATTAAGGACCTCAATGAAAGTATAAAGACTATGGGAGCCACATGCTCCTAGAACTCCCAATGCCTGAGAGAAAACATTAAGAAGGAACTATTCAAGTAAGGAACTATTCAAGTAAAAAAAAAATGCAGATATTCCAAACAACATGGAAAACACGATCAACTTAAAGACAAATATTTTAATTATTTTAATTATATTTAATTATATTTTAATTATATTTCAAATTGTATGGATTCCATAGTCAGTTTAATGATTATACTGGAACCTGAGTTTAATTTCTAAAGAATCACTACATTACCATCACACTTTAATGCTTACTCTGAACTGTCCTCAGAGAGCTGGCTATGTATGAAGTCAAAGCTTATAAATATAATAAATTAATATCTAAATAAGTCTCCCTTAGATCACAAAAACTTATAGCTTAATTCAATTTTTAAATGTTAACCATTTCCAAAATGAGCTTTTAAAATTCTACCTACTTTTGTCAGATGAACAAGTCCAGAAAAAAAAAATCTCATCAAAAATGGAAACCTCAAACAAGGAAAAAATCAAAACAGCAGCAATAATTTAAAAAAAAAACAAAAAAAAAACCTCACATCATCAAAATGATATGGTTTCGCCCAGAAAATTCTTCATATATCTCATGAAAATATTTTATCTTTTTTCTAATTTACCAAATCCCTTGAATAATTTAACTGTAATCAGCAGAAAATGCTTTGATCACTTAAAGAAACTGCTCAGTAACCCCTGCTGTTTTTACTAAGGCATAGAGGAACTGGGAAAAGATAAAGGAGTGCAGATGAAGGAAGTAAAAAAATATAAGAACAGAGGAAGGAGACAGGAACTCCTACCGTTTGGCCCCCAAGCCAAGGCGAAAGAAGCGATAATTTTCTCAAGGGAATTTTAAATCAACCATAGGTAATACGTGACCAAAGGCCCCCAAACTGAAATAAATTATATAAAAGGGCCAGAAAAAAATGTTTCAAATAGTAAAAAGTTTAAAATGAGTTTTGGTCTGATTATTCTTTGGGATTCTGTGCTATGAGTGAATAACGATCAAATGGAAGGGCTCTGTGACATGGACGTGCCACCAGGGCCTCCCCGACAGTGCCTGTGATTACAGGAGCGCAATGTTCGGTAGAGGGACGAATTAATGGGCAGACGCATATTTCTCTGTATTACCTTAAAAATAAAGCAGCAGAAGGGCAGAAATGGCAGCAGGACGGGCTGGCAGGGGGTGAGATGGGAAAACTAGGAGAGTTAGGGAGTTAGAAATAAAGCAGCTTGTGTCGCCGCAACTAGTAAAAAGTGCTGCCAATATGTCAAAGTGTCCAAGGGCACACACATGCCTTGCATGACATCTTCCAGCCCAGATCTGTCCAAGTAGCTGGGTCCCCAAGACCAGCCTCAGGCCGTATGATTCCCTAGAAGGGCTCACTGGATTCAGAAGCTATTATACACATGGTTATGAGTTATTACAGGACACAGATCAAAGCATACAGATCAGAATCACCGAAAGGAAAACGTACATGGGTGACGCCCTGAGGGACCAGGCACGAGCCTTAGGTGTCCTCTCCCGGAGGAGTCAGATGGGAACATACTTGATTCTCCCCAAAATGACACCCAAAAAAGGCGGACAGATAATAAAATTAAAAACAACTTACAATTCTCTAGAACCCCTATGCGATGCGTCTATAGCCCTGGTCATTAGGGGAAGCTTTATCTCAGGCTTTTAAACTTATCTTTAAGCTTCTCTTGGTCTTACAGAGGCGTTCTTGGGTGTCCGCTAAATTTTCAGATTACGCTTCATCACTCTACCCCACTTTTTCCACTTTCATATCCACCTTAGAGCATTAGTCTATTAGGTCAAATCCCAAGAGCTCATTCTTAATATACTTAAAAAAAAAAAAAAAAGCCTACAGGAAAAAACTGCAAAGCATTTCTCTGCAGAGTACATGAAATTCTGACACAGCAATTTTAACGTGGGACACCGGAACATGTCCCACCCTGTGACTTGAAACTAAATCATTAAATATTGAACTTTTAAAAATTGTCAAATGTGGACCTTTGCTTCTGGCCAAGGAGTTAAGTAAAAGAGATATGATTCACCTGTCTAAAAATCAAACAACAAACAAAAAAATTAACCTAAAAAAACTGACAAAATATATAACGTATTCAGGACACTGGCCATCAGGCAATGAAGGACAATGATCCTTGAGAGAAAGGAAACCAACGAGGTGAACCCTGTGATTGTGCCCCACTAACAGCCTGGAGAAAGGTGACAGGGTGCAGGAATGGAGGGCAAACCCAGGCAGAGTCCACGGTCTCCCCAAGATGCGAAGATGAAGCTAGGAGTAGGGTGAGCCAAAGACTCTAGGTGTCACAAGCAGAGTGCTAGAGATAAAACAGGAACACAGGGACAGCACTCTTGAAATCTGTAGAGGGCCTTCATCAAATATTCAGTTATCGGTGCACGCTTGTGAGAAAAAGCAAACGAGGCCAGGAAGAAAAAAACAAAACAAACAAACAAAGCAAGGCCGGAGACCTAAAAGGAATAGAAGGAACAGTGCCTGCTCCCAACAGCCCAAGTGGAACCTCATAATTCATAGGGCACTGGGTAGCGTATCAAAAAGGATCTCGCCTCAGGAGTGGGGAAAAACTAACCCAGACAAAACATTGCTTAGTCCCACCTAAGAACATTGAAAGGCAAGCCCCAAAAGGATCACACTGCTTCCAAGTAACTTAACCACGTCCTAGGGGAAAAAAACTCAAAAAATACTTTTATGAATATAAAAAATGGAATCCATCTCTCAACAAGGTAAAATTCAAAATATTTGGAATCTAATAAATAGCAAAGTATCAGGCAAGCAAAGAAGCAGGAAAATACAAGCCATAAGAAGAAGAAAGATCAATAAATTGAAGCTGATTCAGAAATTACACAGATGATAGGGCTGGCAAACAATGTATTCTAATATGCTCAAAAAAGGCACTGAAAACATTAAACAAGGAAGAAAATATAAAAAAGAATAAAAATAAAATTCCTAGCGAAGAAAACGACAATGCTAATAATTTTTTAAATGCATTGGATGAGACTAAGCAGCAAATTAGACATTTCAGAGAGGAGGAAAAAAGCTTAGCAACCGAGACTACCTAAAATAAAGCAAAAGGAGAAAGAAAACAAGAAAAAATGAACACAGCATCACTGGGGTTTGGGACAATCTCAAGTAGAGAAACGTACACGTGTATACTGAGTACTCAGCGAGAGAGAAAGGCAAAAAACAAACTATTTAAAGAAATAACGACCAAAATTTTTTTTCAAATTTGATTAAAACTATAAACGCATAACCAGAATCACCAATGAACCAGCACAAGAAACATGAAGAAAACTACAAGGGCATATGATAAACAAAATGCTTAAAACCAGTGATAAAGATAAAAGCTTAAAAGCAATCAGAGGAAAAAAGATGCATTACCTACAGAAAACAAAGAAAATGGAGACAACAGATCTCTTTTCAAAAATAATGCACGAAAGAAGGGAGTGGAGCAAAATCATCAAAGAACTTGCGGGCGGGGGGCGGGGAGAGGGAGGCTGTCAACCTAGATTCTTTACCCGATGAAAATCTCTCTAAAACAAAAAATAAAGACTTTTCTAGACACGCAAAAAAAGAAAGAACTCGTGACCTGCACACCTGCATTACAGGAAATGTGAAAGTAAGTCCTTCAGGAAGAAGGAAAACGATACCAGCCGGAAACCGGAACCTGCACAAAAGACTAAGGAGAACCGGAAATGGAATCTCCCTTGAGTAAATGGAAAGATTTTGTTCTTATTATTTAAATCTCTTCTAAACCATACTGTTTAGAGCAAAAATGATGACAATGTACTAGGGGTTTTACAACATCCGTAAAAGTAAAACGTAAGCTAATAGCACAAGGCAAGAGGCAAGGAAACAATGAAGCTCCCCGTTTCAGGGCTCCTACACTATACATGTGATATAGCAGCACTTGAAGGCAGACTATGATAAGTTAAAAATGTCTCAAGAAAAATTAAATAGTTTGACTAAGCGGAAATGAAAATACAGCATCCCGCATCAAACCTGTGGGATGTAGCTAAAGCGATGCTTGCAGACAGCACTGACGGCTTACAGTAGAGAAGATGACAGATGTAAATCACTAACCACAGCTCCCACCTTAAGAAACTAAAGAAGAGCAAATTAAGCCTAACGTAAAGGAAGGAACTAATAAAGATTAGAGCAGAAATTTAAAAAAAATCAAAACCAAAAAAATTTTTCTAAAGCTAATTTGAAAATTTCAATAAAATTAATAGACCTCCAGCCAGATTGACTACAAAAAAAAAAAGAGAAAAGACACAATTACCAGCATCAGAAACAAGACAGGACATCACTACTGATTCTGCAGAGTAAAAAGATAATAAGGGCAGACTATAAATGAGTTTATGTCTATAACTCAGACAATTAAGGTAAAATGGACCAATTCCTCAAAAGATACAAACTATCAAAACTCATTCAAGAAAAAAATAGATAAGCTAAATAATCCAAAAGTCACTAAAAAAATTAAAATTTACTTTATCCTTCCAAATACTGAAAATTCCAGGCCCAGAGGTTTTCAACTGTGAAAATTTTAGGGAGAAATAATTCTAATTCTACACAATTTCTTCTAACAAATAAATGAAGAGGGAACACTTTCCAATCTACTCTATAATGCCGACATTATCCCGATACCAAAAACAAAACAAAAACATTAGATAAACATGTCAGATAAAAACACTGTAAGAAAACTATAGACCAATATCTTTCATGAACATTACATATATATATATACCTATATCTATCTCTCTCTCTCTTTCTCTCACTCTCTACATATATATAGATAGAGAGAAAGAGAAATAGATATATACATAACTTTGCAACAAAACAGTAGCAAATAGAACCCATCAATATATAAAAGGACACTGTACCACAGCAAGTGGAGTTCATTCAGGAATACAGGACTGATTCAACACTGAAAATCAATCAACGTAATTCACCATATTGATAAACAAACCATGTGATTGTTTCGAAAGAAGCAGAAAAAGAATTCAATGTCCATTCATGATTTTTAAAAAAATCTCTCAGCAAACTAACATCATAATGGTGAGGAAAGGAACCAAGTTATTAACGGGTATGAATTTTTAGTTTAGGAAGAGGAAAACGTTCTGGAGATGGATTGTGGTGATGGTCGCACAGCAATGTGAATACACTAATGCCACCAAGTTATACACTTAAAAATGATTAAAATAATAACTTTCATTTTACGTATATTTTATCACAGTTAAAAAAAAAACTTTCCCCACATGTAGCTGGAGTGTCTAGAATGCTATGGTTACACACAGAAGAGCAAGGTTATCCCTACTGGAGAAAAAGAATTAATCAAAGACCCAAATGTAAGAGCTAAAATTATAAACTCTTAAAAGAAAATACAGGGTAAATCTTCAGGACCTTGGATTTGGCAATGGTTTCTGAAACGTGACACCAAAAGTACACACGACAAGACAAAAAACGGATATACTGGACTTCATCAAAATTAAAATCTTTGTGCTTCAAAGGACACTATCAAGAAAATGAAAGCAGCAGCGCACTGAATGGGAAAAAATATTGGCAAATCATATATCCGATAGCAGATATCACAGATCTGATAAAGGACCTGTATCTAGAATACCTAAGAACTCTTATAACTCAATAATAAAGAAACAAATAACCCAATTAAAAATTGGCAAAGGCTCTGAATAGACATTTCTCTAAAAAAGATATATACAAATAAGCAAATGTAAAGCCACTAAGGATTGTAAATCTAAACCACAATGAGGTACCATTTCACATCCACTAGCATAATCAAAAAGACAAGAGTGAGTGAAGGCGTGGAGAAAGAGAAACTCTCTATACAGGGCAGGTAGCAAGGACCAATGGTGCAGCCACTTCGGAAAACTGTCCGGTGGTTTCTCAAAAGGTTAAACATAGAGTTACTAATAGACCCAACAATTCCACTACTAGATACATACCCCCCAAAACTGAAAACAGGTATTCAAACAAAACCTTGGATGCAAATGTTCAAATGTTTGTAGCAGCTTTATTCACGACAGCCCAAAAGTAGAAGCAATCCAACTGTCAATCAACTAATGAATGAGTAAATCAAACGTGCTATATCCATACGATGGAATATTTGGCAATAAAAAGGAATGAAGTACCAATACATGACACAACATGGGTGAATCTTAAAAATTTTATGACAAATAAAAAAAAAACAACAGTCACAAGAACCACATATTCTGCTTCCATTTATACGAAATGTCTAGAATAGGCAAATCTGTAGAAACATAAAGGAGATAGACGGTTGCTAGGGTTGGCGGCACAGGCGGTTGCTAGGGTTGGCGGCACAGGCAGGCTGGGCGGTGCTGGGGAACGGGTAGAGGGCTTCTTTCGGCCCTGATGACAATGCTCGAAAACTGCCCATGGCGATGGCTGCACAGCGCTGAAAATCCTAGACCACCGAACTGACCCTTTACGTGAGAGATCTGTCGAAGAACTATTTCTGGGAAAAAACCACTATGAACCAAGATGCCTCACAAAATATTCATGCAGTCATTCGACACATTTTTATTTAGTTGTTACTACATGCCAAGCAGAGGGGACACAAAGGTGAACCAGACAAAAGGTCCACGAGGCACACGTACTTTGTGTACCTGTGCATTAGAGATCACATTACAAGATCGATGGTAGCTGAGGGGCCAGAAAATGATTTTTCAGGCAGAGGAGAGGACGACACGGGCAGAAGTACGGGACGGTTCAACAAGACCGAGCGCAACGTGCGGTGGCTCGGAGGGGCTCGCGCCAGGTCAGGGACACCGACGAGCTCAGACCTCATCCCAGAGACAATCGGCAGGCGGTTTTGCCAACGGCTTTTAAGCCAGATTAGTAATTTCCGTTGGAAAAATTACAATAATGAGACAATAGGACTAAGAGGCAAGATAAGATGAGTGAGCAATCGCTCCATCCCCGCGTAAGGGGGCTGAGGAAGCGCAGTGCCACACAAGAACCACACTCACCCTACCACGATTTCCCTCAGAACAAGCGACAATCTGGGTTCCGGCAACGCTCAGGTTTCACGCAGTACTGATCGACCGCGCATACAGGTGCGGCACTGTTCAAAAGCCTTCAACATTCCTTACAAACTCAAAAGAAGACACCCATCAGAAACTGCAAATTAAGAGTCTGCCATTTATTATCTGAGAGGAAGAGTGTTTGATTTCACCAAAGTTAACCAGGATCAGAGCTGAGAACAGATGATTCTTCCACTAACTGTCGTATCTATCTCCTCATTTCTCCTCCTATAGAAAGAAGCCTGAGAAAAGTAAGGCATAAAAAGAAAAGTGGAATGAAAGAGTTAAACTTCTAACATATTTAATAAGGTTCAAACTACAATCTTGATTTTGGCACACAGTATTTCCTGGTTAAAAGTAATCTACTTTCCCAAATGTGCTTTCCTGTTCAATTGTTATTACTTAAAACTATAAAAATGTACAAGAGAAGTTGGCAGGGAAAGCTGGGATCTTGGGAGTGATAGAAGACACTCTTCTGTCTAGACAACAAGCAGCAAAATCAAAAGAAACCAAGTTCGAAAGCCCTGCCAAGAACCAACATGGAATTAATAGAACTTCCACAGGTTGTACTATCTATTCCAAAAAAAGCAATCTGTTATTTAGGAAAGCTTCGCAGAAATTCTCAACCCTTTTGAGTCCATAAAAAATCGAGGAAATATAGAACACAGTACTGTTTTTAAAATACAGAAACTCAAATTCCTTCTAATTATCCTGAGGGTGCATGAAGAATGAACTGTAATTATGAACAATTAAACTATTTAACTCAAATCTCTGCACAAGAAAAGTAATGCTGATGAGCTCATCTTATGAAATTCAACTGGTTTGTCACATTCTGACGTTCTAGTCTCATCTCAAAAGGTACCAAAAGAAAGTACATCAGTAAATTTTCAGTATATGATCAGGGAAACAGACAGTCTTTTGATTATTCATGTAATGAAGAAGTTTGCTGCTTTCTAAAATGGGAGTAAACGAGGAATGTTTGTTTAACTAACGACATCTGGTGCACAGGCAATGTGACTCCCTGGAAGTTTAAGGCTGAACCCAAGTTTACAAAGGGGTTTGGGGCCATACAGTCCAGAGGCACTGGGTACAGTTCACGTGACGAAAGTGGGTTCATGGGAAGGTAGAGTCCTATCTTTTTATTGGCTTTTAGCTTATTCTGAACCAAATGTCCAAATCCTAAAAACTGTAATCCGAAGACAATATAAAAAGTATAAAGATGGATTATTCGCAAATAATAAGGCACCATCTAAAATTATATAAAATAGAATATGGAAAGCCTGGGTTTAAGATGCATAAATGAATTAAACTTGATGGCAATTTTTGAGTATTTGGTTAAGAATGCCATTTATCAGTGATAATTACTATAGTGTATAATATAAAATAACCTACTGCAAAGATAACATATAAAGACATATAAAAAGCACTGTATTGTTCTTTGTTTACCTTAATAAAATGACTACCTTGAATTGTACATTAAAGAAACAACATGTTTCTGCAGAAAATATGAAGGACGATGCTATACCCTTCCACAGTAGATAGCTTAGCACCATTATAGACACTTAATTCCAAAAATGTTAAATTCACTGAACAAATAGTAAGGGTTAAAATTCACTAAAGAAATCAGCTGCTTTAGAAAATCTGAAAAATCTGAAAAATGTTACATGTGGGTAACAATTATGTTGTACTTTGGTAAAGAAAGATAACATACACTTTTTAGATATATCTGAAATGCTTTGTACTCATTCCCTCAAATATTGACTGAACATCTCTAAGTGCTAGTCTCATACTAAGTACTAAGAATACAAATAAGAACTTCTGCTCTCATGAAATTTAAAAATCCATTAAAAAACCATCCAGCTACATCCTTTACCTAAAAATTTAACGTTTTTATAGAAAAGAGAAGATATATAATTGATAGTTATTTTTCACTTTATTTTTTAAAATCTCCATTCACCTTAAGATTATCCAGTATTATTCCCCATTTTAAAGATCTTTTGAATCAAGAAAATAAACTGTAGTGGAAAGCAGAAAAAGACTAAAGCGAAAATAAAATAAGATTTTGCTTAAGCTCTTGGTAATTTTAAATTTTTATCACATGATTATAAATTAGAATATTTTTTTTTTAAAAAACCACGATATTTGCCACGAGCTTTAAAAATCACATATTTTAGTCTGGTAAGTCCACTCATAGGAAGATAAATGCAAAGATTTGGACACAAATATGTTTATCATCATTTTAGAGAAAAATAGAAATAACGAAAATATTTGAGAATGGAAGGATAAAATGATTACAGTTTATCCACATAACAGTCTATTGTGTGGTTATTAAAAAGATGTTAGCCGATAAATTTTAAAGTAAAATCTTTACCATATAATTTTAAGTGAAAAAGGCAGAATCTAAAACTATACCCTAAGATTAACTATATTAAAATATCTATAGCCACAGGAAAAAAAAAAACTATAAAAATCTTAAAATCTATTTGATATTTTGTTTAAATATTAACATTTGTAATCTCTGGGTGAAACACTGAAATTTCACAATGCGTATTAGCACATTCAAAGAGTCTAAGGATTCCTGCGGTAAAGAAATACGTTTGACTTTAATCACTAATTAATGGTAAAATACATCTGACTTTTAATATACCAAGTGGTATAATCACCATTTCAGAACATCCAAAAAAGGGAAACATTAATTTAAGTAAGTGGCTAATACTTACAGTCTCCTGAAATTAATAATGTATTATATTATAATTGGCAACATTCCCACCTTAAGACATTTCTTTCGAACTTAAATATAACTAGGCAAGTGTGAGTTCAAGGTTTTAATTTCACACTAAAATCTTTTCTCGAAAGATGTTGAATGCTCAATTTACTATTAAAAAAACGTTCACAATTAACTAGCTCCTTGAAACAGGTTTTCTATAGCAAAATAAGTATTAAATTTTTGCAGAAATAATTTGGAGATGTTTTTGTAGATGTGGTAGCCAGGAATCAGAAGAGTGAAGTTTAGGAACCCAATTATAGAAATGTTGACTTCTCAGGAGATTTTTTACAATCTGAAGTGAGCATAAAAAGCAATATAAGAAAGTACTCTGACCAGGGCTAATCACTCCGGAGCTCAAGTAACATCAGAGGACACCGTGGCCTGTGGCCAAATACTGAAGTGCCAAGTGGAAAATGGCGCAAGTCCATGGGCTGTAAATACTATATCAAAAGAAAATACAGAAAAAAAAATCTTTCATTATAGCAATTAAAAATGTGGTTGTAGTACTGGTTCCTGTGATGAATAAATCAGTTTAGCAATTCCAAGAGTTGACAGCCACTGTTTAAACACATTCTCCACTGGCAGTAACTTCAAGTTTAAAACCTTACTGTATGTTTCCCTAGTTCCTAAACTTTTTAAATATTAAAGAGTTTTTGGATGGTGTAGTTGGTTTATAACTCTATCACCTGAAATTTTCACATGTGGAATGTGCTGGCTAGGCATCTACCTGACAATGCAACAGCAGCCAATAAAGTACAGATAAATACTGCAAATAAAGGAAGTCATAACAATGGGCCCAAACTTTAGACCATAAATTCCAAAGAAATGAAAAATTTCTACTAACCCAACATCAATCATTCATTATTCCATAACTTCATCTGTCAATTGTTTCTTACTAAATTAGCATGTTTTGCTATAGAGCTTCTGAAAAACCCTGAAGGTAGGCCATAAGTTCAGTAGTGAATTTGAAAGTGTTTCAAAAAGAATTCAAAACCACATCAAGTAGCCTCAACTAGCAGCTAGCTAGTCCTTGGGGATATTCCTGTCTCTAGGGCACTGTTGTCCTGCCTAAATTTACAAAACAACTGTGTTCTATAAGAAGTTAACCAGTGTTTCCATCACTTAGCTTTTGCTAACTACCCCAAAATTTAGTGGCTCAAAACAACAAACATTTATTATTTCTGACAATTCTGAGGGTTTACTGGGTGGTTCTTCCTGTCCTGGCAAACTTTGACTAGTGGCTCATCTGACAACTGGCAGGACGGCGGGACTGAGGGAAGCTCGGGTAGGAGGGCTCATCTCTACTCCATACGGTCTCTCATCCTCTAGGAAGCTGGTAGAGATTGCTTAACATGGCTAATGAAGGGTTTTGAAGAGCAGCAAGAAGGCAAGCCCCAGTGCTCTTAAGACTGCTTGCATCCTGACTGTAAATATCCTAAAGGGCAAAGCAACTTACAAGGTCAAGTACAGATTCAAAGAGTAGAAAACTTGATTCCATCTCTCTTATGGTAGGAGCTACAAAGATGCAATGCAAAAGGGCAAACACACAGTGACGGGAAGAATGTGTGGTCATTTTTTTTGCAATCTACCACACTGCAAACTGCAGAAGGTCTCTGCTCCACATGGTCGTCAACCAAATAAGTTTCCAAAACAACTTTCTTTTGACCCTTCATGATATATATCAGCATATTAAAAGACCCAAGAAGTCCTATAGCCAAGAAATGGTTGATTTTATCTAAACCATCATTTTCCAAACATATTTGACCATAAAACACATTTTTCAAGGAAAAGTCACTTTTATTTAATTATTTTGGGGGGGGACATTAAAATTTATCCAAGTGTTATTTATTTTTTTATTAGTCTATTCCCTTGATTTTTGAGTCCTCGTTTTTTTGTTTTTTGTTTTTAGCTTATAACAATTAAAAGACATTCGTTAATGACCATGAGAACTGAGTACTGACAGGTCTACACACAATGAAGCAAAGCGTTCAAAACTATGCCTGACTCTAACAAGGCTCTAAGTTTTCAAATTCCTGTAAAGTTAAAGATTTTATAAGAGTGTCTCAGAATCACCCAGGCCACCTCAAACGAGAAAATGAAAAGGGGCAACATTATAAAGGCAAAGAGAAACAACAGTCACAAAACCCCACCCTTCCGACAGCTCTCCTAAAACAGACAGAGGGACCTGTGAACTTCCCCGAAGCTACGGAGACACAGACGCTCCCTTATGGTCAAGCGGGCTTCTGAGCCCACCTCTGCCTCGATATGGCAAAGGACATGTCACAATGCTTTGTTTCCACGTGCACTTTCTAGAAAAATTAATACATTCAAAGAAAACTATAAGGTCATTTTTTTCCCCAAAAGTTAGGCCCACTGGGACATGGGGGACATAAGAGATGACCCACGCATAAAAGGCGGCTACTGTTCCCCTAGCAGCGATCTGACTGGGGACTCTGCAAGGACTGTCGATGATGAAGGACATGCGACAGAACCCAGGAAACGTCACACATCATTCGTGAGAGGGTATTTTGATTCTAAAATTAGCCTAGTTGACATTTTCTTATAAAACTAAACATGCAATTAGTACACTAGAGAGCAACTGCACTCAGGCATTTATTCTAAAGAAACGAAAATTTATATTTGCACAAAACCTGCACGAGAATGTTCACAGTGGCCCAAAGTAAAAAGAGCCTAGATGACCTTCACAGGTGAACGGTCAAACTACGGTACATACAGACCACGGAACAGACGCAATAGAAGGGAATGAACTGACACACAAAACGAGTTGGATTAATCTCCAGGGAATTACGCTAAGTGAAAAAACTACTCTCAAACAGCTGCATACTGTGTAATTCTGAACAGACAGAATTCTAGAAATGAGCGCAGGAACAAGGTAGCTGTGGTTGCAAAGGGGCAATGCGAGGGACCATGGCGGTGATGGAACTATTTGGCACCTCGATTCTGGCGATGGACACACAACCTTTACATGTAATGAAACCATGTGCACAGGATTGAATGCACACACACAAACAGGCAGCACTGGGGAAATCTGAACGGGATGCTGATGACATCAGTCCAGTAGCCCGCGGTGACACTGCACCGTAGTTCTGCAAGATGTTACCCCGGAGGAAATTGGGCACAGCACACGCAGGCTCTCCCTGCAGTATTTCTTACAACTGCACTGAATCTACAATTATCTCCAAAAAATTTTCAATTGAAAAAATATTTTGAAGTTCAGCCTAGGAAGGTAGTTCCCCTGGAGTATCAGCTCCCTTCAGAGTTTAATTCCAACACTGTGGACAGAACGAGGAGACGAATGACTTACATTTGGGACATCGACTGCAACCTCTCTCATGGCACTGGGCCTGATGTCACTCATCCCCTGTAAGAAATCATTCAGGGTGATCTTCACCAAGCCCGCCACCTTGCTGTCAGGGAGGTTGGGCTGTTTCTTCAGGACTCTCCGCAAGGCATAGAGACCTGCAGAGAGAGACAGAACACAAGATTTACCTTCTACCCCATAACGACAGACAGAACCAATAAAAATAAAAAACCCCGAACCTCATGCGTATCATAGCATTTAAAATGGGTTGTGCCTGTGTGTGTATTTGGGGCGAGAAGGTGGGGAGGAACACGGAAGAATGTTGGGGATGAAGGTGAAACTCCAATGCTTACTTTTGGCAGTGAAAATTTAACAAACTGATATGAAATAAGAAGAGACAGATATTTTACAAATGTGAAGTATAACTTATAAATAACATTTACATAAAAGACCATAAAGGTTCATCAAAATATTTTGCGGATTTGTTTTTAAAGGGTAAAATTTTTAAATAATCGCCTTTTGCCACTGTTCTTCTAGTTCATATATTCAAATCAGAGCTACAAGTTTTTTAAGGTATCGGCAGAACATCTTAAAGTAAATACTGAGTTGGTCGTTTGGAAATGTGGTTTTAGAATTCAAGACAGGATCAGACTTCAGCGTTAGGTGCCTACACCCGAGGCCTGATACTGCAGGAGCTGAAGAGACCTACAAAGGGAGACAGCTGAAGGCTCGATCTTAGGCAAGGCCATCATTTGAAGAGCTAGGAAGAAATGGTGGTTGAAAAGAGAATGAAAAGGAGGAGATAAGAGTAGAATGAGAATAGTAAAATTCTGCAAGAGCCAAAAAGATGGTCACCAAATCAAACCGAGAAAGAGCCAAAATAACTTAAAATAGACCATGCTGACCTGCAAGTAAAAGGTGCTAAGAAGTTCTTTGTTTTTGCTACCTGCTGGGGGTTTAAACACTGACAGCACTGACTGCCCCATCCCTCTCCCCCAATGGCTAAGCTGCCATATCTCAAGCCCTGCGATCTGTGGCAAAGACCTCCAGTCTGGAGGGCAGCATAGTCCATACCTGCTCTTTGCCTTAGGATCTTTTTAGTGAGGTACTGTATTTGTATTCCAGGGCATGATGAACTTCCACTTTGAAGAGCTGAGTCTGAGAGACCTCTTAGAAACGGAGTCTGAATATCTGAACTTGCCTGGGGACAGCTGCCAGCTCCATCATTTTTAAATGTCTTGTGTCTAAGATGCTACACCTCAGTGAATTTCTATTAAATTAAAATGATATCATAACAGTCAATTTACTCGCTTTCGTTTATTTGAACTTGGATGGAGAAACAAGCATTGATGCAAGGAAGGCAGACACAAACTCTCTACGACAGAGGGTTGGGGATCCTTGACTACTTAAAACAAAAAACGGTGACGAGTACAAAGACACTCAGAAAACAAACCCACAGAACTCCTTCCCAGGAAACCATCAGTGTGAGTTCTCACGTGCATGGACGTCTCGAAGACAGTAGGCTAACTGGAAAAAAAGCTACGGAAGAGGAAACTGAGGAGATAGATAAAAATTTCACTATTTTCTAAGGAAAACTTCTTACATCACCTTCTGCTACCTAAAATTTATGTCACTTATTTAGGGCTATCTTAAAAAATACCCATTTGGTGTTTCTGCCTTCCAAAATGTCAAAAGACAAATTCTTCACTTCTCTCTCACAATTCTGCTTGTCTTTCGAGCAGGAGCACTAACTGTCCGTGTTCCAGAGTATCTTTTCAAGGATGTTTGTATACGGGAAGAGAGTCTCTCACCAAACAAAGGTCAGACATGCTTACTGCCCACTACAAAGGGCAGACATGCTTACTGCCCACTACAAGAGATTCAGGCTCTCTTGGTTCAAGGTTCTCTTGCTGCTCTGGCTACTTCCGCTGCTCTAAGTAATATTCTGTCCTTTGACTCTGACCCAGGAATACTGTGTCTTCTGCAAGCACTTGCGAAACCTGTAAAATCTCAGGCCCTTCACAGCTCTTGTCACAAAAATAAAGTTTTTTAAATTAAATTGTTTCGTTGCCCAATATACTTTCTAGTTAAATGGTTAAGCAGCATAGAAATAAAAGTTCAGTAGTAAGGTGCTGTATTGTACTAAATAGCACCTTGGTGATCTAAAAAATTTAGGCAGTTTCTAAAAAAAATCTCATGTAAATGGAGGTAATCAAAGACTAGAGATTCCTACTCTTCTTCATGTCCCCAATAGCTATCTGGCAATATCTGCCAGTATTTCTAATTTAGACCAGATACCTCACTCTTACCAGTGGTGAGATACTAAGAACTGAAATAAGGGAAGTGGTCTAGTTTTCCGGCCACATTTATGTCGCATAAGCATAAAGGTTGACAAGAAAGGTGAGCAATTATTTTCATTTGAGGAAGGGGTTTGGAAAGGACAGGCAATATATGGTTTTAAAAAGCATATACAGTATTACAATGTGTGTATTTATAAAACAACAAAACTTCTGTTTCCAAATACAAACTGCAGAATTTAAAGCTGGGGAAAAAAAACTCCTATGAGGATGGCGAGAAAATAGTAGCAGTTCCCAGAAAAGACAAAAGCATAAAGGCAAAAGAATAAAGAAGTCTTGAATTTTCAAAAATAAAGCAAGAGTGAGTACAAAGATTGATCCTGTGATGAACACAGCATAACTTAACATAGCCAAATGATAGGAAAACATACATATTTATATGAAATAAATGAAATGTACCATGAAAATCTGTAGGATGCTGCTAAAAGCTATATTTAAAAGGACAGTGACAGGTACAATGCACATATTAGGACTGAAAAAAGGCTGAAAGTGCTCACCTGACAATATGAAGAACCAAAAAATTGTTTAAAAATCCAGTAGGAGGGAAATAATAAAAATGGGAACAGAAATCATAGAAATAAAAAACAAACGTACAATTTGAAAAAAATCAATAAAGCCAAAGGTTTATTCTCTAAAAAGGCTAATAAAACAAGAAAATCTCCAGCAAGACAAATCAGAGAAACGTGAGGAAAGTCATACATTAACAGTATCAGGAACAAAAAAGATATTTTAGATCCGACTAACACTGAAAAGATAAAAGGATATTAAAAATAAGCTTATATCAAATAATCTGAAATTGTAGATGAAATGAACAAATCTCTAGGGGGGGAAAAAGCTTACTAAAACTCATATGCAAACAAAAAAAGTAGATAATTGACTATTCCAATAGTTATTAAATAAACAAATTCTGTAATTAAAACCTTTCTCACACAGAACATTCCAAATGCAGATGGCTTTATTAGTACGTGTTACAAGGGTTGAATATAGCATTAAGCTTACAAAAGTTCTTCCAGAGGAAAAAGCCACAGTAATTCTCAATTTGATTCAAAGGCCAGCATAACCCTGTTTCTCAAATCTTAAAAGGTCATTTCAAGAAAAGAAAATTATAGGCTAATCTCTCACGAACATAGGTGCAAATGTTCTAAACAAAACATCAGCAAAAACATCAATATATAAAAGATTATACATCATGACAAGATGACTATATTCCAGAAATATAAGGTTGGTTTAACATTTAAAAATTATCTGACATGATTCTCCACATTAACAGAATGTAGAAGAAAAACATTATGAATATCAACAGACACAGAAAAGGAATGTCATGAAAATCAATAGTTAATTATAAAAAACCAGGAGTAGATGGCCATTTCTTTAACAAATTAGCTATAAAAAAAATCAAGAGCAAATACAATTCTTAATAGCAAATATTAGAATCCTTCTCCTTAGGCTCAAGAATGAGATAGGGAAAACTACTGTTATCACTTCTATTAAATACTATGTGAGAGATCCCAACCATGCAATAAGGCGAGAAAAAGAAATAGTATAGAGATTAAAAAGAATGAAATAAAATTGTCATTATTCATAGACTGTATACACAGAAAAACTATAATAGGACCACGTACATAGAAAACTCAAGAGAATCTACATAAACACCATTAAAATTAATGAGTGAATTTAGCAAAGTAAAGTCAATACACAAAATTTTACTTGTTCCAGATACCAGCAAAAAAATTATAGTGAAACTTCAAAAGATGCTCTTTATAACTGCATTCAAAAAGAACTAAATACCTAAGAATAAATCTAATGAATGTTATAAGACGTCTTCACATAAAACTATACAAATTTGAGAGAAATTAAAGACCTAAAATAAATGAAGGGATCCACCACTGTTCGTGCGTTGCAAGATGTTAACTTTCTAATTCTCCCCAAATTGAACAAGAGATTTAATAATCTGAATCAAAATCCAGTTGGGGGGGTGGGGGATTTGAGCTGAACAAGCTGATTTTTAAAGTTCTAAGCAAATGCGAAAGGTCAAGATAGGCAAGACAAGAACAAAAAGATCAATGAAACAACAGAGAATTCAGAACAAACCCAAACTCTTAATTTATGACAAGGTAACACTGCAGAGCCAGGAAAAAAGAATTGTCATTTCATTAACTGGAGTTGATACAACTGAGTAACTACATGGAAAAATAGCGAATCGATTAAAGACAGTAATGTGAAAGGCAAGGCAATAAAGCATCTTTGCGACGAAAGGAGGTAATTTAAGAGAAAATATTCATGCCAGTGGAACTGATAATAGATTTCTTAAACTGGATACAAAAATTACTGGCCACAAAAGACTGACAAACTGGATCCGTTATACTCACACATCTTAACATAAATAGGTATAGTTACAAACTTCTGTTCCTCAAAGACACTATGATGAGAGTAGAAATGCATTACACAGAGCAGGAAAAGATATTTTAAAAAACATACATATATATCCAACAAAGGTCTCATAACCAAAGTATATTAAGAACTCCTCCAAATCAATTATTTTTCTTAAAAAAGTAACATAATAGAAAAATTTAATACGTATTTGCATAAACATGTCAAAAAGGAGTATATCTAAATGGTTGACACATATATGAAAAGGTACTCAACTCTGTCATCAGAGAAATAAAACCACAATGAAATACTCTTTAAAAAAAACCTCAATGTTAGAAAGGATGAGAAGAAACTAGCATATTCACGTAGACTAGTGAAGAGTAAATTGATACAATCACCACAGAAAACTTTTGGCAGTGTTTGCTAACAAGAACCCACACTTATCCTGTAACCCAACAATCCCACTCCTAGATACAAACACTGGGCGCCGGAAGCTACGTGCTAGAATATTCCCAGCACCGTCGCTCATGATCACACGACGGGACGCGGCAGGAACTGTGAACTGCTACACAGGATGAAATGATGAGGCTCTCTGACCACGACATGCGTGAAAGACGACACAAACGGGGAAACCTCACCTACGGGCTCAGAAGCCAGAAGGGAGACGACCGTTTGGGCTGAGGTGGGGGCAGCGGCTGGGAGAGGACCTGAGGGAGGTCCCAGGACGCGAGCGCTGCTGTGTGTTGTCCGGAGTGATCGTTTCACATGAGCGGATTCGCTTTGAAAAATTCATGGCTCTCAGAGTTTATATACCTCTCTGCACATATGTAATACTTCCAACGGAAGTTTCTTAAAAAATAGAATATGTAAAAAGTGAGGTAAAAGAAAAGAAAACTATAAACAAAGCCACAACACAGAAGCTGATTTAAATAAATAACACTGAGAGCTGGTAGTTTCACAACTTAAAATTTAAAATATTTTCTTACCTCAAATCTAAGTGTTCAAATATATCGACGAGGTTTACTCCTTAATATTTTATCGCTAAAGCATGAATGTATTAATTTTTATTTAGAGCACTTCATTATTCGAGTAATTAACACGATGATGATGTCGGAAAAGAAACCCGTAAGAAAAAGTTCTGTGACTTCCCTATACAGAAGCCTTAATCGGTCTTGGGAATCATTGCAGGACATGTTTACTAAGCTGACTTGTGTGTGAAACACTGCTATGCGAAATACGGACTGTGTGTACGATGTACAGTCCTCAAAAAGGGTTTTCATTTGCCAGAATATGTTTATACAAACGGATACGTCTGGCACGGAAGTGGGGTTAGGAGAAAATAACAGGACTTGAGAGATAAGAGCAACCATGTTACTTAATCTGAAAGTATTTTTAAAGAACAGTTTTAAGAGAATCACTATTCTGCACCTGTATTACTTACTGATCTATTCAGTTACAATTCATATTACAGCAAAACGATTATTAAAATATCATGAAGCCACTAAGATACGTTCATTGACCATAAGTTACTCTTCTTCAATATGAATTCATTTATTCATACATTCAAAATATTCAGAGAACCTCCTAGACATAATTTATTCAACACATGTACTGAGCCCTTACATGCCATGGTACACAGGAGCAAGAAGGCAGATAAACCTCTAACAGGGCTAACGGTCTAATAGAGAAGACATGAAAAAATGAGTATTATAAACTGTGCCAAGTATTATGACATGGGAAGAACCAAGTGGCACAGAAACACAACAGGGACATCTAAGCCAGTCTAGTGAGATTAGTGACAGTCGAGAGTTAAGCCAACTCTCGCAGAAATTACTTAGTATACTCCCTTATTTCAAAAATTTGAGATACTAAAACGTGTCCAAGTGCAGTGGTTAGACCTGAAAAATGAGGTGATGTTCCACTGAGGACATGGGCATCACGGCCGGAGGGGTGGCAGAGTATTCCGGGCAGAGGCAACAGCCTCCACCAAGCACAGGGACGAGAACGAGCCCAACACTTAGAGACTGTGAGGCCCTGCAGGACGAGGAAAGGCAAAGTCCCTGTCCTTAAAGAGTTCACTCTTAGAAAGACAAAAGGACATGTTTAAACAAACCTCAGTCAGCCTCTATTGATTGGCTTCTGGATGTGTGAGGATATAATGAATGGCGGCCGTCAGAAAGACACAAACGGCCATACGGAAATTACAGACTGGCAAAGCTGACGGCCATACGGAAATTACAGACTGGCAAAGCTGTCTGCCATAGGCCTTCGGATTCTTTCCCAGTTTGAGGTTCCACGATTCTAGACTCAATACCGAGGTGCTGTATTTTAAACAAATGCTATTCTTAAAAATAACATAGAAGCTGGAACACAGAATTTATGAATAAATGTTAAACAAATATCAGAGCTTGTAAAAATTAAAGATCCCTGGAGCCCTCATCACATTAATGCGACCAGTCCTCCATGGTCCTAGATCTGCCACGAGCTCAGGTGTCACTTTACATAAAACTGCCTCTTTGGCTATCAGTTATCTCATTTATTAAATGGAAAGATTAAAATCTATTTTCTCTAAATTATTTTTCAGTTTTAAAATCCTGCGATACTAAGCTTCAATTACTAGATGTCAACCATCCCTCACGAGGACACTGTAGAATCTATGCACAGCAATTTTTCAAAATACATATATTTTTATAAACCAGAAGTAAACAATTAACCAGAAGAGCGAACAGACACATGCACAGCATCAAGGAACACAGCTTAGGGCAAGCAATCTACAACGTTTTCCTTTCCTTACAGAGTTTAATTTTTAAAATGCAAACAAAAACAGAAGCAATACTTCTTGATCTTAAGAAACAACTTGGAAACAAAAAACAGGTGTAGCTAATTTAAAAACAAATTCTGTCATTTTGTTTTCATTATTTTATTTTCCAATGCTCTCAAAGGTTGAGAATAGAAAACAAGACAAAACGAAGAGAAGGCAAAATGCCTCAGGCCAGACTGATGCCAACACATTCCTTCCAGTGTGTGACAAGTCCCCACTCAAACCCCACATCACTCTCCAGAGATTCACTTCCGGACAAGAGCAATTACTCTAAATTCATGCTCTTCAAAACCGTCTGCTCCAGATTCAATCAACAATCATCATCCTGTCCCATGCATATGGAATCCTACCATTTTACACTCAATGCTTGCTAAATTCTGATGTTATTTTTGAGACTTTATTAGAAACTAACAACAAACTTTAACTGTTCCCAGGAATAATGCTTTTTAGAATTACTACCTACCCTACAGACAATTACGTGAAGAAGTAACAGGAAATGTAAGCATCTGGATCTCAGATTTGGATTGTAAAAGTCAAGAGTAAAATATCCTCATAATATACTCAGACACATGAAGACTGAAAGCAAGTATAACAAAATGGAAGTCTCTCTTTTAAAAGTTCTGAGATTTCTTCAAAACATCGGAACTCCAGGAATTCTGTTATAGCTGGAGTCTTGGCTCTCCCTTGCCTCAGCATCATCACAAAGAGGTAAGTATCACTCGATCCGTCACTGGGAGCGTTCCATTTCTCACTGCTCCTTAACGGGGAAGAAATCAAACGGCACACCTCAGAGAGGGCACAGCTTCTGCTTTATTCCCATCACAGTGGCTGGTGAAACCTAAAGAGATCACAGGAGCCAGGTCTACTCTGAACCCCTATCACTTTTAAAAGTAATGGCTCGCTGGAAGGCACCCTGGTCTCACGACCTGAATCTTGAGCCAAGATGTCACAAACACCTTGAGCCTGGATGGATCTGTGGTCTGTCCTCGTCGTGAATAAGGAAACGCACTATGATTTCTGAGGGTCTCTGGCTCTGAACCATTCAGATGAATTCACTTTACCGGTCTGAAGTTTCGACAAACTTTCCTAAAAATAGAGCTTTTAGCTTCAAATTGTGAATATCAAATTAAAATGCTGAGTTAAAAAAATTGTGGATTAGAGCATAATTCTGACGCCAAAAGAGGCTGAAGATCTGCAGCTTGGTGAACTAAAGCGAGGCCCAAGTATGAGAGGGGCCAGGAAAACGGCGAAGGACACGTCTGCCTGGCTCTGACCAACCTTAAGTGGGGGGAGGGTGGGCCAACTGTATTTACCCCTTTAACAGAAGGTACTAAATCTCTAATAACACACCGTTAAAACTGAGAAAGTTATCGCAAATCCCCGTTTCCACAACTTGCAATCACTTCTCGTTTGCTGCAGTCCCCAGCCAGCGGCAGGACTGCTCTGGAACTCCCCGCTCCGGCCCTGTGACCGCCCAGGTACGAACGAAGCACTGGACACCTCTGCGGTCTCTAGGGCGGTCGCTCCAGGCTTCACTATTTATTCCCTGAGTGCTCTTGGGAAAGTTCCTTAACCTCTCTGACCTAAGTTTCAAAATCTATAGAACGAAGACAACCACTTAAGAGGCTGTAAATGTGCATTAACGCATGTAAGCGCTTCAAACAGGGGCTGATACCATGCCCCGTTACTCCTGATTACCTCCTCCCCGAAATCTCCCCTCATCTCATTTGCATCTCCACTTTCTGTGGGTTCTCTTCCCGTCCTTCCAGCCACCCCTCAGTCTCCGGTGCCAGCTCTTTGCTATCAGCCCAGCCTTTGCCCCCTCCCTCCCCATGAGCATTCGAAACCTCCCGGATCACTCGCAAACTCCCAGCACGCCACCTGGGACCTGCGCTACCTGGGACCTGCGGCAGGTGTCTGTGCACCTGGGCTCTCGGAGGGGAGGGCCCAGTCTGCGCAGTGCCCGGCTCCATAACTGAACTCTACTCACTCTGCGTGATTTCACTCATTTCAGCGGCTTCAGTCACCATCTAACTGCTGACAACTGCCACGCCCTTTCCTCTCGCTAACCAAGACTCCTCCAAACCCGTAATTCCAAGGCCTGCAGCTCAGACAATGCGAAGAATAAAGAGGGGTGGGAGGTGGGGTAGTGGCAGGAAGAAGAGATCACAACAGTCAGAGAGAGCAATGAAAACAGTTCAAAACTTTAAAAAAAATTTAAAAGCGCAAATTTTGAATAAATTTTTAAGATAGAACCGACAGGATTTGATAAAGGAAAACTAAAGAAAGAAGGAATCAAGAATAACCCTTAGAAGTGACTTTTATTTAGATAGACTGATTTTATTTTTTGATTGTTTTAATTAGATAGAACACCTTTCCTTAAGTTTTATACTTTTATAGTCTTGGAATGACAACTCAAAAAATTTTCCACTAGCGATGTACATGGTATCTATCACCTAGAGCTTAAACAGAATCAAAACTACCACCTGTTTTTCTGAGACAAACCATTCAGCTCCAGCCGTTTCAAGTGGATAGTATATGTAATAATAAGATAGCCAATTCACTGACCCAAAAGAATTCCATGTTTTACATAATATCTATAATAGTTATGCAGTGGGAAATATCCTAACATCACAAATATAACTATCACTATATTTCAAAATTACAAAACAGAGGGGAAAGTTCGTTGTTTTGAGATATAATATTTCATGATTACTGCTTACTTATGCAGCTACAATAATGAATAAAGATATGATCCCTTATAAAACGCGCCGCAGTAGTAATCGTGCTTCATGTGTCAATTTAATTTTGCTATACTGCAGACCTGCGATGGACTCACACGTGGGACGAGGGAGGCATGGGAGGGGAGAGACTGTGACATGACAGCTCCCAAGTTCTACAAGAAAATCCGCCAGGGAGGCTCCCCCCAAACAAGCTGCATCTGTCCCTAGCCTGCACGTTACTGAAGGGGAAGGCCACTGCTGATCCGGATTCAGGAAAAATCACTACTGCAGCAAGGCAAAAGAGTCCGCGTTTCCCCGATGTCTCAGACAAGGATAACCACGACTATTTCATAAAACACCAGGAATATCGCTAAAATTCAAGTACGCTTCAACCAGAGAAATGAATAAATACGTATAAAATAGGAAACTTTTCGTTTTTAAAGAGAGAAAGGCCCTACTTACCAAGGGCCTAAATGAACCGCGACCACGGCTGCCAGGCTTTATTTTAAACTCCACGAGAACTCTTAAAAAGACACATGATCCCCACTTAGCAGGTGTGGAAACGGAGTTCGGGAGGGTAAGTGGTTTGCCCAACGACTCTCAGCTGAGAAAGGGTAGTGCTAGCATCTGAACCTAGAGCTCACCGTAAGCTTTCCACTAACCCTCACTACTTCCCTGGACTTTATTAAAAAATATGGAGTTTTCACAGATTCAATATTTTAATTCCAACTTACAAAACATTGGCAGAATTCAAAAAATTGTGGAAAATGTTAGGAAGAGAACTCGTCTTAAAAGCTGGACTGTTGGGTACTTTATACGTATCACATCCACCATAAATTCCTGTTAAAACAAGCTAGTGTAGGGTGAGTGGGAGGACTAAGAGCTATAAATATCTCAGAACTCTAGTACGGAGATAAAATTTTCCATCTCAAAAAAAGCTACGTTATAGTAATTAGGTTCGGTATTGTTACTAGACCCACTTGAGGGTAATAATGACAAAATCATTGTTTAAATAAGACTTTCCATTCTTCCTGCTCTGTGATGCTATCTCATCAAGGCCCAAGTCTTTGGTATGAACACGCTGAAATGATGTGTAATCAGCAAGGATGCTAAAGATAAATTCTTAGAGACATGAAGCAAATACTTCCTCTCACTGTAAACAAAATGACCGAGTCCACTCCTTGAAGAAATCAAGCTCTATTTATATTCACTCTCCTGAAATGGCACAGGCAGCCTTAGAAGGAGAAGTTTATAATAAATCCCTATATTTGGAAAACACTGTTGCTAAGCACCTTCTAACATTCAGCAGAGTTTATATAACTCATGTCTCTGCTACATAATTAACATTGCATGTTTTCCAAAAAGTGCGGTATGCTTATCTATGTTGTTAATTTAAAACATTATAAATTTTGAGGGAATTAATAAAAGGCTATGCAACTAATTAATTAGAAAGGCAGCCTAATCCCAGGAGGAATACAAACACAGACATTAAATGTCAGGATGTGTCAGAGCTGAGCCTGTAAACAGCTTGTCCGCTTGAGATAAAACATTTCAAAATGCAGCTGCTCTTTGCTTAAAAAGGTGAGCTACAAAACATTAGGCTTTTGGACAAGTCACCACATATCAAATCATAGTCCAGCTCAAAAGTTAATTATAAAGGAAATATAACATTTGAAAATAAGCTTCACACCCAACCCTCAGCATTAAACATTACGTCTGCTCGGATAATAAGAGATCCTAGTGTTGAAAGCAACACTACTGTAGCGTTTTCAACTTTCACGTTCATTATGGAGACCAAGTTAAAAGACACGGAAAATATGTCATAACACAAGAAGGAAAGATTAGGAAAGCTGAGGGTAAGCACACTGCAAAAGACGCAGTGTCAAACTGTGGAAGGGACTGTAAACCTCTGGCCTCTGGAAAAGCTTGCAGATACGTACTACAGGGATTTTTTATCCTGTAGTATCCTGAGCTTTTGTATTAGAATCCATAAGCACTAACCTTTAGACTACAAACAATCAGGAACATAGTTCACATAGGTTTTATGAAACCTTGGATCACTTCTGTATGCTATGACTAGACACCTGTGCACCACGTTCTGTTAAAAAGAGCAGCTTCCCCGACGGGAAGGCCGTGTAGGAAGAAGGAAGACCGCCAGCCAGCACACAGCAAGGCTCAGAGACGCTCAGGTCCACGAAGCATAACCAAGCAAATGCTACGAGGAAGAACGTATGTCTCTATTCTCATTTGTATCTCGAATTGTTAATTCTCAACTGTTTCATTCATTGTGGCTTTTCCATCTTTCAGAATTATTTATCATTTTTAAGTTTTATTCAGAACCATCATTCATACCTGCAGGACAAACGTGGATACTCATTTTCTCCTAGAGCAGGAAAGTTAAATGATACAGTGTGCAGCGGAAAATACTGTCGCATAAAAACTCTGGGAGGAAACTCGAAACTCTCAGAAGCGGTCAGAGCATCACATTCCCTAAATTTAATGCAGTTGTTTAAATCAGTTAGAGACTCTTCAGAAACCAGAGAGCTGTCTGGCCCAGATGCGTGGATCTCAGGTGCTGTCCTTCACCAACGGCATTAACGTCACCTGTAACTTGATAAAAATGCAAAATTCCTGGGTCTGCCTAGACCTACTGAACCAGGAGGATGGGGCCCAAAATTGTGATTAACAAGCCGGCAAGTGCTTTAAGCTGGAGAGCCCGCCTCAGTCGGGGACTCCAACGCCTGCTCACAGGCAAGTGCAGGACCTGCGCTTGTTAACTCCCATGGGAAACGCTCTGCATACTGACTTGGCTCCCACCTCCCTACTCGATGCAGTCCGCAGAGGGGGTGGACTCCGAGGTGAACACGATGCAGAATGAGGTTAAGAACCAACGACCTACGTCCTGGGCTCTCAAAGTGTGCTTCCCAGAGCAGCAGCAGCAGGAGACCTGTCATACATTCGCGAGTACAGCCACACCTACTGAGTCAGGAACTCTGGGAGTGGGGCTCCTGCCGCAATCTCGTGCCCTAAGTTCCCCAGGTGATTCTGATACACCTCAGAGGTTGAGAACCTCTGCTCCGAGTGATACTATGTCCTAAGCTGACAACACATGAAATGAATCTGAATTCTGTGGAGAAGAATAAGTAACAGAGACAATAACGTGGGCACTCAGGATACGTCGCCTGGAGCTGGAGTCTCTCTCGTCTTTACAAACCTCGAAGTCAAGGTGCCTTACTTTCCAGGTGAGCCAGCGGGAGTTCTCAAGCTGTCCCCTAAGCACAGCATGACTGGTGAACAATGAAAATGCTTCCTGAAAAGCTCTGGTTTTAAACAAAATATACATAAAGTCCCCACCCAGAGCCACAGTTGAGAAATCTTACAGTAGGAAGCCAAAAATGGACTAGAAATGTTTGCGAAAACAGCAGCAGTTACTGAAGGTGTCTCGGGAGTGTTACACCTTGTCCACTGTCCCTTATAAAGGCGTCAATAACCATTGGGCGTTGTTCCCTTGGCACAGAGCGGGGCTCTCTGAAGGTGAGAGGGAGGAGGTAGTGAATCTCCCCAGAGGTTAAAGCCACGTCTCAACTCAACTGAGATTACTCAACACTCTCATTAGACTACCGAGGCGAGGAGGGGGGCCACGACTCACTACATGCCCCAGCTTTTGCACGCACTTCTCCCACCGAATACTTCTTGGGCACCCATCGCGTACCAAAATCATTAACATCACCTCCAAATACTAAGATGGTACCATGACTTAAAAAAAAAAAAAAAAGATTCTTTGTGTGTAATTCTAAGGTCAATGTAATGACTGTGACTGCTTCCACTTGCCCAAGGAAACGTGCCATGTTAAAAAGAAAAGGGGAGGGGGACAGTTTAAACTTCCCAGGCAGCCATTTTAAAACACTGAGAACCATTCGTATTATCCCCTAATAACTGCTCTAAATTTCAGTAGGATGCCACATGAAGTGTTCAAACCGTTTGATTTCTAACTAGGATAGCAGTTCCATGTTACCGCAGGGCTGAGTGTCTTCTTCCTGCTCCGCGCATGCGTCGTGATACGTGGGGACGCACCTGTTCGTTCAGTAGGTGCGACAGGCTTACACCCACCCGTTCTATCGCACTTGAGCATAATTCTACTACTTGTAATGTAGAATTTGAGTTTTATCTTTCTTTCTGAGTTACACTATTAACCAATTTTATAATTTACTCAAGTCAAGTCCTCAGTCAGAAATTATAAAACTGTTTCAGTGAGAAATGCAGTTAACTTCTCAATCAACCCCTGCCTGCTCTGCGGCATTATTTCGAAGAACGTGGGAGAAAGTCCTGACGACGCACCTGAATTTCAGCCATTCAGGCAAACAGCACAGAAGCGAGGACGGCGAGGGTCAGGGGTGGGGAAGGCTGGCTGGAGGAAGCAGCCAGTGAGGCCGGGGCATGTCGGTGAGCCACTTAGGGATTTCTTGGTGGTTTTCGCCTTAACTTCTAACTCTTCCTATTCTCTTTTTTTTTTTTGGTAACTCATGTCTTTCTTCTTCTCTTTTATGTCTAGGGAGTGTCATATTTACAAGGGCGCTTAAGATAACATCTGCTTCAACCCCAGTTTATAAGTGGAGAAAAGTGAGGCTCAGAAAAGGCAAAGGCCTTACCGAGATCACAAGCCTGACTCAGAGGCAGGTCTGTCCCACCACTCCCCTGCCTCTTTAGAAAATCCCCTGCAAAAAATTCTAGCACACTGTTCTTAAACTTTATTCTGCTACGCAGCATTAAAGAACACCACCACATAACACAACACACTTCAGCGTTTAAGCAGTACACACAAAACCACATATTTCCCCTGCTGGACGCTTTAATTATAACATTTATCTTTTTAAAAAATGACCTCATAATCTGATTCACTGACGAATTAGGGAAAAATAGATCAGTTCACTACCTGGTAAGCTGCAACTATCAAGCGGCATCACAGCCACCACTGCATTCACTGCCTGCACACGCCAAGCACACCTTAGCGCACGCTTCTTCCGGTCGGAGGCCTTGCTCCGGGCCTATCACAGCTTCTCAATTAAATGCAACATAGTAAGGGGTAAAATTTCTCAAATTTTCTTGCCATTTCCCTCAAGTTCCTGGGAGTGCTACAGGGCCGTAAAAATGATGGTCCTATTTACAAATAATATGTGACTTACGTCTTCACTTTTCCCCCGAAAGTTTCAGAACACAATTTCTGGACTACACTTACTTATGAAAAAACATGGATATTTTCTACTTTATAAATTGATCCTACCCTTGGTTTTACAGATAAAATAAAATTTCAAAACCTTATGCCACTCCAACGAAAGTCTGGTTCGTGATTTAATTAAGAGCATGGGTTTGGAGTGAGATGGCTGGGTTTCAACCCCAACTCGGCCACATGCCAGCAGGGAGGACGAAACCAAAGGATGCCGTCCCGTCTAGCCTTCTCACGCCCCTCATTCTGCCTGTAGGACCCTTCCTGTTCTTTAAGCGTCTGCCCAGATGTCACTTTTTCTCTATAACCACAGCACTTCCTAAGTCAAAACACTTTGCACGGATGTTTGAGTACGTATCTCACTCACTGTGTAATGTTTACAATCTTTTTCCTTCGGCAGACTATTTCTGGACAGCAAGAGTCCCAGATCCCAGTGCCTCCGAGAGGGCCTGTACTGAAAGTCAGAAAATGTCTGATTAAGGATGCTGAAGGCTGAATCCTCACCTGGCCGGGCGGGTCCAAAGCAATACCTACAATGCCACGGGCACAGCTCAGACATACTGCGGGGTCAGTGCCAGGCCACCTCCTAAAGCCAGGGTCTCAATAAGCCTCTCTGCTGGTGGAGGGGCTTGTCTTCAAGTTGTGAAAAACACGTCTTTGAAGCGCAATAAAGCAAAGCTCAATAAAATGAGAGTACGCCCATAATCCAGACCTCGTTATCACCTAATGGGAAGAAAGACGCAAAGTTGTCCACTGATACGTCTGCTTCTTCACCGCTAGGGAATTCAGTGCCATGATCAAAGCCACCATTTCCTGTGACGCACAAGACACCAGACTGAAAGGGACCTTGTCCCAGAAGGTGCACACTTGCCTTGTAGCCTGCAGAGCCTGCAGTCCCCCTCGGAATGAGAGTCCTCTAACGTGGGAACTGTGACAGTGATCAAACAGAATGAAAGAAAACCGATTTTCTCTACGAAGAGGAAGATAAAGCCTCCTCCGTATCTCTTTCACGTTTCCTTTCGCACCTGTTTTTCCTTCTCGAAGCTCTTTTCCTGCACACATCAGGCCTGATGACAAGGAGCAAAGGACTAATGAAAGGGTCTTGAGAGCCTACTGAGCTAGATGAACTATGAATCAATGATGTGAAGGTAAAAGTTACTGTATTTCTGTACTAAAGCTCTAAAATAACTTAATTTCCAACTCAAGAATTCAACAAGGGTTATACTTTCTTTAAAGCATCTTATGAAAATATTGGATAGGCCACAGAACTGGAACAACAGAATGCTACAACTGACAAAAATTCCTCCGAAGAATAAAAGGACTTAGAAACATACGTCCACACAAGAAAAAGGAATAAATGAAAGGAACCTAAGATTACTGGCAAACGAGAGATGTTCTGAGGTTTGCGTCCAGCCTTTAGAGGTTACCAAAAGATAAACACATCCTTTTAGGACAAAAACAACAATGACAACAACACACACACAAAACCATCAGATCTTTTTCAATAAAGTCTTACTTGCCTGATCAAAACTTTCAATAGCTTATGAAAGGAACCTGGATTTGAATACCTTTTCTACGATTGAAATCACTGAAAAATGGCCCAGACGTTAAAAGGTCTTGGGGGCCTCCCTGTAACCACGGTCATGCCATGGGGAGGCTCTTAAGTCAAAGAGTCACGTGACCAGTCGCGGCCCTTACACGTCCGCAGATACAAACACCCTGGCACGTCCCAAGGCACAGAATCCTTAGGATCCGCCGAGTACTTTCACAGCACTTTGACAAACACAAAGCTGATCCTTAAGGGAAATTCTGATCCTTTTATCAATAAATGCTGTTGTCATTAATACTGCCACTGATGCATCCAGTCACATGTGCGTGTGTGCGTGTGCATGTGCACGCCCTCACCTAAGTCTGAAGGGACACACGCTATTCAGTGGTTATCTTTAGGAGGTGGAGTGAAGAGGGATTTTTCTTATAGTTTTCTGAATTATCTTGATTTTCTTCCAATAACTATTTTATGATTAGAAAAATATAAGCTTTTCCATTAAGAAATGAGATATAAATTATCAGTGTGTAAATAAAAAAGTCCATCGATACAGACCGACTTGGCAAGTCACTCTCACCTGCTTCATTACACAATGCTTTCAAGTCTGCCCCTACGTAGCCATGAGCGCTATTTGCCAGCTGCAGCAGCTCGGCCCTGGTGAGCGAGTGGGGGACCCTTCGAAGTAGCTTCTGGAGGATATCTAGCCGGTCCTGAGCACTGGGAACTCCGATCTCAATCTCTCTGTCAAATCGTCCGGGTCTGCGGAGTGCAGCATCCAAAGCGTGAGGGCGATTTGTGGCCCCGAGGACCAACACCTGTCCCTCACTTCCTTCCTAACAAAATAAAATGAAAACAACGTTACTCTTCTAAAAGTAATATATATAATACGTATTGTATTATAAACAACATGTTATATATGTAATACGTATATTATATAGACATACATACACACACGCTATATAATTAGACAAGGATGGTGTTAACTGTCCCGGCTGCTAAGTCTTATCCCTTAAACTTTTATTACTCAGCCCACATTTTCCAAAGCTTGGCCTAAATGCTCCCCACCTAGAAAGCTTTCCAATTCTTACCTCTCTATCTACTGTAAGCGGTGTCTCTCCCACTCCAGCATGTTACTCACACTATTGTAATAACGTAACGCCCTACCGTGTAGTTATTAAAACTTAACTATTTTGTCTTTTCTCCTACTTGAAAGCAAAGATTATGACCTACATATTATTCAAATAAAATTTTCTTCACTGCTTCATTTTTTATTTTGATAAATTTTTAAATTCCTGAAAATATTAATAGCAATATTACCGACACCCAAGTATCAGCCGCCCTTGAATACGTATGGACTTTTACTCTGAGAATAAAATTTGGAACAAATTATAAAGAACTGTGATCATGATCAGCCACCTATAGAAATTCCCCAACATTCTATTCAGACGACCTGAGAGTAATCTCACAGAGACGAGCCTCAACGGAATGCGATTCGAAGTAAGAAAGCTCAGACCTAATCCATTACACTGGATGTGCCAACAGAAAATGCATAGATTCTAATGAATCTGTGAATTATGAATATAGAAGACGAATACAGGCCCTTAAATATCTGCTGACTAAAACATCAGTATCACATGCTTCCCATCCTGGCCAAAGGCAGAACGTCAGTCCACAGCAGGCCTGGCCCAGTGGCAGAGAAAGCGGTAGCAGCAACACAGTGACTGAGACCTTCCAACCCAGAGCCTGCTGGCCGACCTCTTAATCACCAAGAATTCTAATTATAAGACAGCTCTCCATATATATTTGCCTTTAAGGTGAAAATAGAGTCACCCATAAACAAAGATCTGTGGTCAGCTAAATATTTATATTTCTTATTACAAATCAATAAACCGGTGCCCCGGTTTCTATGAGCTCTTGTGAGTGGTATTGTTGTGGGTGGGCCCTCAGAGCTGCGCCCCCCACCCCCATCTCCAACACACTAGCAACTCTGGCTTCTCCAGCTTTATAAACTGAGAACCAAGCCTGGGACATGACGATCACACTCAGGTACTGCCCCAAGACTGAGAACCAGGTAGCGACCCTTCGCTTGTTACTCTTAAAAACTGCAACGGATGTCAGCAAATAACAGAGATTTAATACCAAAGCTTCACATTGTTTTCACGTGTTCAGTTTCTACCAACAGGCAGTGCAAACCAAAAAGTTCCATTAGTCCAGTTTTTTAATGTGCAAAATGAGAACTTGATATTACGTTATAATTTCTTTTGGTTCTAACATATTATGATTCTAAAAAATGAATTATTTACAATCTTGCATAAGAAGTGTCTTCTGGTAAATGGCTGTCAAGAGTCTGAATTTTTATCATTCCCATTTTCTGTTAGTCCCAAGTATCTCCCTTTCATAATTAGCACACAGATTAACGTAAGTGAACACCCCGTCAGAGATCTGGTGACAAGGTAAATTCCTTTTAAATGTTGTACAAACACATTTTCCATTACGCTCACTTTCCTTCCTTTCATTTGCCAAACTTAAAGCCCCAGAAGAATTAAATTATACATGGGTATATAAGACTCAGTCATGAAATTTCTTTGTACAATCCCATTTAACAGCTACATCTTTCTGACCAGCTTTTGCTTCCGGTTTTTAAGTTACTACCATTTATTACAAAATAAATCCATCATTGTATATTATTTTATATGCTAGAAAAACATGCCAGGTTATACTGTCCTAGCAGTTATTAAGAAATCTGCCAAAGAAAATTATTTTATGGGCCTTTCCTCTAGTTTTTACAGTTAATATTTTCCCTTACACTAGAATACCCCCAAACTCAGACGTAGTTGATAGTTTTTGCTACTACACATGTACACGTCATTAAGGACTGACCCGTTCATGCACAGAACCATACTGGTGCCATACTTACTGAACCAATACCATCCATCAGGGTTAAGAGTGAAGCTACAACTCTTTTTTCCACTTCGTTCTGAGCCCCTTCTCTTTTAGGGCAAAGTGCATCCAGCTCATCAATAAAAATAATTGATGGGTGCCTAAAAACAAACAAGTTAAATGAATTATATACATTTAATTTTTAAGTGTGATATTACATTTCAATTAAAAATTGAAACTAGTTTTAATTCTTTAACTGAAACATGACATATCAAATTTAGGATTTAGTTAATAATATTAAAGACAAAGGCAATAGGATGCTAAGCTGAAAAAGCTTAGGTTAATTTTAGTCTAAATGAATTCACCAATATCACATTCTAGTGGATCTGCCCTCAATACACAGGACTGAGAACAGTCTCTTGCTCATGAGATGGCAGTCTAGGCCGAGACATAACTTGTCACTAGGCCCAGACATAACTTGCCACTAATGCCTACTAAACTGTCATGCCCGGATCGACTCACAACTGTGTTATCCCTCTGAGCAGGCTTAAACTCCAAGGAATAGAAAGTAGAAATGCTCTTTTTAAAAAAATTTTTTTTAACCCATTAAAAAAAGAACTTTCAAGATGATCAATTCTTCCATAGGGAGATACGAATTCTCTCACAAGAGTAACTCCCAACTACCAGGGACAACAAAAACATCCTAAACAACAAGGCACGGCCCTCGGTATTGGGGCTCCACACTACACATTTCATCCACTAGCACTGGAAAAAAGCACTTTAAAAATGGAAGTTCTTTTGATAAGAGAGCAGTAATTACAAGTTAAATACCAAAACGATGATAGAGATGTTAGACAGCCACGTTACAAATAATATTATTTTAGACCTGATTACAGACTACACTCTAATGCTCCTCACAATGCAACATGGTAGCCTAATCTGAGGAATAATCAATAGGAATCACTGCTAAAGAGCAAAATATTTGTCCCTGTGAATCAAAGTGTAATATAACAAAGTTTTAAGCATAAAAGGTTACTATAAATGCAGTCTAAGGGAACTAGATATAGTGGATACGCCTAACTACCCAAAAGAAAGAAAATCATAAATGTATATCTCAAAGTTACATGACTCAACAAACAACACTGTCTTAATTCTTTCACCTCATGTAATTTTTTTAAAACTGAGATGTAACTGACATATAACTTTTTATTAGTTTCAGGTGTACAACATAATGATTTGATACTTGTATATATTGTAAAGTGATCGCCACAAGTCTAGCTGACACCTGTCGCCATGCATAGTTACTTTTTTTCTGTAATAAGATCTTTTAAGATCTACTTTCTTTACACCTTTCAAATATGCAATGCGGTTTTATTAAGTATAGACGTCATACCATGCCTTACATGCCCAGGACTTACCTGTTTTCTAACTGGAAGTTTGTACCTTTGCTACCTCATGTAATAACTCAATTATCAAACTTCCCAAACAGCACTAGAGCGCTGCTGGATTTACAATCTAGTTCTAGTGCTGTCGCTACTAGTCTTGCACTATTCTTTCATGCTTCATATAAAGTGCTGGTATCTCTACTTTGATTCATACAGCTTCAACTACTAATTTCGAACATTAAAAATAAAGAATACCGCAGAGTGGCTTCAGCAAATATCTGACGTAACCTGGCTTCGGTCTCTCCATAGAATCTGTAATAAATAAAATACATTTAAGAACTAACGCTTACTATTTTTAAAGTTTTGTCTATTAAAGCTCATCTGACTTTTCAAATATTTCCAGAATACTTAAAATTACTTTCAAAAATAATTTTCCAAACTTAATTTTTACACACATTAAAAAAGCAAATTTAAACTATTTCAACATATGAAACATCCAGCCAGAATACTATGCAGCCATTTTTTAAAAACCACATTTAAGAGGTATATTTAATAACACTGTTTATTCTATTAAATAATGTACCTACTTGCTTATAATCTCAGGGCCATTTATCACAGAAAAGTAGGCTCCGACTTCATTAGCGACCGCCCTGGCAATCATTGTCTTTCCAGTGCCCGGAGGGCCATAGAGCAACACTCCCCTAGGGGCAGGAATTCCTACGAGAAGGAAAACGCTAGAGTCAGCATTACCGGTTTTTTCTAAGTGTTGTCATATGGCTTCAAACATGACTTCAAAATATAAACTTCTTACATCACAAAACTAAAGTAAGTCAGACCGCCTCGTTTCCCCCCAGAAAGATGTACTAACCAGCCAGACGCTGATCTCCAGCAGCGACTGTTTCCTTCTCTGCAGACCAAGCCAGGCCGGGCATTGGTAAAACACTGGCTGGACACTCCCACACTGCCAGCCCAATCCCACACTATCAGAAAATGAAGTCTGGACGACCAGGGCATAAAGCGAGACACCAATCCCAATTTTCATCGAACTAGACATGCTTGGGGAATGTAAGCATTACTAGCAAAATGTCAATCCCAGGGTTCCTTTTTTAAATGTATTTTTTATTAAATTCGATTGGGGTGGCATTGGTTAATAAAATTATATGGGTTTCAAGTGTACAATGTCATATGTATACTGCATTGTGTTCACCACCCCAAGTCAGATCTCCTTCCATCATGATACATTCGAACCCCTTTACCCTTAGCTACCTCCCCCCATCTCCTACCCTCTGATAACCACTAAACCGCTGTCTGTGTCTACGAGTTTTTGTTCATTTTACATATATAAAGATTCATGAAAAAGGAAAAAGCAGAGAAGGAGACGGTATTCAGCAAATAGATGCAGGGAACCTGGGCAGTCAGCACCCAGAGGAAGCCCTGAGTTTTCTAGGGCCAAGTCACTCCCTTGATCCCCTGCCACAATGCAAAGAGACCCGCACACAGCTACGCTTCCTAACCAGGAGGTTCTATCCAGTGTATCTGAGTGTTCGGTTTGCTTTAGTCATTACAGCTGATCTGGCGTGGTAAGATACTCATTCTAGATCCAATACTAAGGACTGCGCAAGTATGCAATTAAAAGGGACAAGGCTGCAACTAAGTCACATCACGACCTAAGGCGACCAACCACAGAAGCAGGCTCACTTAACTGGCATCTCCCAAGGGAATTCGCATGTCCTACCACAGCTACCACTCAGAAAAGGAAAACAGGAAAAGAGGGTGAGCGATTACCAGCGAGGTGGAAGGAGCCAAGTGCTTTTTAGTTTGAACTGAACCATTTTGGGTGCAAAACAATGAAGAAATCATACCATAACTCCGGAAAAGTTCAGGCTGTTTGAGAGGCAATTCAATTATTTCCCTGATGGCTTTCAGCTGACTATTTAAGCCTCCTATCATGTCATAAGTCACTCTGAATTGGTTGTCTTGCTCTTTGGAATTTGCACGAATCTTTGTAAAATTGACTCTGGTTGTTGAGGAAATAAAATAAAAAGTATCAGTGTTGCATTTTGCTCCCAAGCTGGCTGACTTTAGCAATCTCTCTTCATTGGTAAGCTGCTCATTTCCTTCTCCCGCAGAAGCAAAACTGCATTTAAGACTCGTGGTTTCCTCTAGCCCAAGTCCACTGCCGCCACCAGGGCTCTGTGTGACATCTGACGAAATGTCACCAGCTCTATTTGTCATTCTGTCATCTACTGGTTTGCAAGAAGTACTGCTCGATGTGGGGTCCCAAGGCTCTTCCAGACCCAGCTGGCTAAGCTGTAAGGACATGTCCAGGGTACTGGCTTCCATGCTGGACTGTTCGGAGGCCACTCCCTGGGCACCGGCCTCAGGGTCATGCTGACGCCTTCTCAGTATCGTGCCATCGGCCCCTTTCACTCTTAGCACTTGCAACTTGCACGGTCGTCCATAGAAGGTCACATACAGAAAATTGCCAGGTAGAACAATCTTGCCATCTAGAAAACAATTTGTTCAATAGATACGTTAGCACAATTTTCCACCCATGTAACGTTTAAATACCAATTGTTTTAACAAATCTGATTGAAAAGACTGAATCGAAGATAGGAGTATTAATAAAATAATTGTCATGAGAAATCAAGGACGCAACGTTCTCCTGGAGCCCCATCTGGAGATCGGAGAGGGACAAGATGCAACGTACATCTAAGATCCCACCAACTGTATCAACAAATGGCCAGACCTTCCACATTTGACAGTAACCTAACCTAAAATGCCCACCGAAACCAACATGCCAGGATAACGTTTCTTCCTGGAAAGATTAAGAACTCGAGGGCTCAAAGTCTCACTTCTACCCCTGACTTTGTCCACAGACAAGCCGTATATTCTCTCCACTGCTCAACTGCCCCTCAAGTAAATGGCGGGGAGAAAATACATCCCTACCTTAAAAGGACAGTAATTCTTTAAGGAGAATATTCTCTGCGTTTACACTATTTTGAAGAAAAATTTTAAGTACACAAGATCTCAAAGACATATTACTTTACTACTGCCATGCTTCTTAAAATTTGAAAAATTATTTTAAAAGTGTCTCACCTAGTTTCCTCAGAAGACACCCAGCCAATTGTTCTTCATTAATATCCACATTTTTGTCACTGGAGAGGGTGGCGGGAGTGGGGGAAATAGAAATAAACATCGAGTACACCAAAAACTAAAATATGAAATGACACATACATAGTTGTAATGTAGACCAAAACAAAAGCATAATTCATTTACAACCTGGAAATGATTTACACAATTTTGGAATGGTTTACGATTTTCAAATATTTCTTATAGCCATTAAAATGTCATTTTCGGTTTGGTGTGCCAGTGGTCCAAATTAGTGTTCTTCACAATATAGGGTACTCTCCATTAGTGGACCGTGAAATTATTTCAGTCAATCTCACCCCACACTTTTTTAAATAGAATACAAAATGTGAGAGTACGTCACATATAGAAAGGGTTTATAAATGTTGCTTTGTAAAACACTATTTTGTTATACATACACCTCTACATACTCGTGTGTTGTTTTAGAGATTATAAGCTACATAAAACATATATACTCATATATCTATGTTATATACATATATACACCCCTAAGATCCAAGGTTCAATATTTGCTAATTCAGTGTCTACGGCAACTCTGTAGAACACAACTACCACAAATAACAAGAATCAAGTGTGTATTCATAAAAAGGAGAGCGGGAAATAGAACAAGGAAATTTCATGAATCAAATGTATATACATATGAAAGAGAAGACTGGATCTCCCTAAATGCTTAAATTTACTCGATTATAGAATTCTGAAGTCAGTTATATTTAAATTGTTCCTATTTATTAAACTTTTAATAGAAGATATTTACAAATATATTCAAGAACAGTAAAAACACTCAACCAGTTTGCTTTTGAAAAAAGAATGGGTGCAGATAAAATCATTTCCACTAGAAGGAGCTCTAACCTTACTAATGAAATTTTTTAGACACAACTGAAGGATTTGAGTAACAGATTAAAATGATTGATTTTTCTTACTGGAAATTAAGTTTCTTATCTAAGCTCTGCTGACACATTTAAAACATGATTTTTTTTAAATAAAATTTTTAAAACTAAGCCTCCATTTAAAACATACACAGTCCCACCACAGTGGGTGATCATTATCACCTAAGACTGTTGTGCCCTCAAGAAGTCACATTAGTTGTGAGCAGGTCATCAAAAATCTAGTAACTGAGTGCTGTAACCGCAGGCCTGTTTGAAAACAGTCTGAAGAATAATCCTGAGCAATCTGAGTGGTAATACTAACCGACCCATACACGAGCTGGTTTCCTCATCTGTAAAATGGGGTAAGTATGGATACCTTGCAGGATGTTTAGAGGATGATTAAATGAGAAGAAAAAGTAAAAAAGCATATGTGTGTTTGTGTGCACGCGTGTACACGTGCTAGTACACAGCTGGTGCTCGATGTGTTGTGTCCCTTTTCCTTTCTGCCTTTTATTTAACCGTTCACTAAACCGTTAAATGCTCTGAAAACATCTTCTTGTTTTTAAAGGAAAAAACATGCCAAAGTTCAAGCTTCACATCTACAAAAGTAGTAAAGAGAGAAGAAAACATTTTAAAATCAAGCTAAACTGGAAAATGTTTTCTGCTTCTTACATATAAACACATCCCCAAAATTGTAACTAATATGATATTAAAGTACCAAAAGATGCTTTTTTTAAACAAACTTTGATAAGATTTTTATAGGCAAACAATCAAAATCCTGTTAGATACAAAATATCCAAGAGGAGGATGAGTGATATGCTTTAACTATTGTTAGGTTGAATCAAACAATTAGTCTTTGATAAGGGACTATTTAACAGTCTGATAGAAGCAACTTTCACTAGATCAAATTATCATTGAGTTAAAATATACAATCAGTTACTTTGCTCGAGTGGTTTTAATTAAAACTTGTTTCTTGCCTACTCACCGTAATCTACTCCCTTCTTTACAACTGTAAAAAAGACAAGAAGCCCTGATTATACTGCAGACCAAGATGAAAAACATTATTAAACATCCATCAATAATAATTTTTCTTGCCTACCATGTCAGGGCACACTCTAATCACAGGACATTAGCATCCTTAATCTCTAAGTTACATAGCAATCATTTAGCCTGTGCTGTCTAATACAGTAGGCCACTAGCCACTTGCCACTCACCACACTGGTCACCAAGTGCTTAAAATGTGGCTCGTCCAGATTAAGATGTGCTACAACTGTAACGTACATACTGGATTTTGAAGACTTAGTTTGAAAAAAAGAATGACATTTTACTAATAGTTTTTTATAATTACAAGTTAAAATAAAATTTTACATATAATAGTTAAATAAAATACATCATTACAATTCATTTCACCTGCTTCTCCTGACTTTCTAAATGTGGATGCTAGAAAATGCAAAATTACATATGTGGTTTACGTCTGTGACTCTCATTATATTTCTACCAGGCAGCGCTGATTCAGTCACCAGAGAAAGAGCCAAACCTGAGTGCCACGTCCATTTCCTCGGCCTGCAGAACAGCACCCAACAGAGGCTGGACCTGGATGGTGTCACCAACCCGGACACCCACGTTCTTCTGTGCTATATCACTCAGGCCAACCTTGCCTCCAGGAAATCCCGACACAGGCCAGGCCGTGTAGACCTGCCCAGAACACAGGAAATTAAAATGAGAAAATCAATATTCACCGAGTATTATTGACTTCTAAGACGGAAAACTAAGCACTGCCAAGTAAATGGATCTGCAACACACAGCCCTTACCCCAGAGGAGTTACAGTCTGACATGAGTTACCAAGAAAAGTTGTACAAATCGATCTTTCTGTGAAGATCAGGGACGATGGCAGTGAAAATGGTGGGAGACAGCACGACGCATTTAGGAAAGGAGACAAAGGCTTCGGCAGGGGAGAAGGAGAGTACTGAAGGCGAGCTCGGGGTCAGGGAGGCCGGCGGGACACAAACTGCATCGGGGAAACAGTGAGGGGCCTGGCACAAGAGTTTCGCGGGAGCGCGGGCATCAGACTTCAGAGTTAAGGGAGAGCAGTGGTCATTTCTAGCTCTGGACAGTGAGCTGAGCCTGCACATTTAGTCTTCTCTCCCACAAGACACAGGAAAGGATTTTGAAAAGTATAAGCTCAGAACAATGAAAAGAATGGGAGGCGTGCCAGCAGCGATAAGAGATATCTTATCGAGACCTTTCCAGAGGGCCCCAGAGGAGGAGAGAACACCCAGTAATGAAGCAGAAGATACGGCAGGGGCAGGGGCTGGCCGCAGAGAAGAAAGCCAAGCTGCCAAACGTGACCCAGAAAAAGGTCTGGGCTGACAGTCTCAGGTATGATGAATGGCAGCGGGGAGAGGCACAGCTGAAAACGGGGAGGGTAATCAAATATTTGTGCGACTCGAAACAATATTTCTGTAGAGGAAAATCACAAAGGAGAACTAGGGACGACCGTGTGTGTCTCCCGACCTCCCCAGGAAAGGCCTCTCTAGCGTATGACATCTGGGGACTATATTTCCATCATCGTCGCAGGCATCAAAGGAAGGAAAGGTTCATACAGACGTGAGGGTCTTTTAAACTATAGTTTTTTCATTTATTCCTGTTTGTGTTGACAATTAAAAACAAAAACATCTCAAATCTTTGTAAACTAAGGAAACGAAAAAGGCTCTTACCTCTTGCTTTCCATGCAGACTGGTGAGCAACACTGGGCGACCTATACATATATTTGCAGACTTCATGGTGCTGAGTCCAAGTTGAACGAGGGAATTCTGGAATTTTTTAGGAACTTTGTCATCTACCAAGAAGGAAAAGAAAATCATTTTTGTACTGTTCTGTAACTGAAGCTAAAGCACGCTTTCTTTGGGAGTAAATAAAAATCCTCTGCCCATATAACCACACGAATGCACTCACCATGCCTTGGAGAAACCACTGTTCTCATCTTTCTTATTTTAACAAAGACTAAAAACCAATGCTTTTTGAGGATCCGCTAACAGCGCAAGTGCTAACCAAAAGATGTTTTACGGAGTGGGTACTAGTTTTTGTTATTTAAAAAAATGTCTTTAATTTCATTGAACACACTTGCACCAGAGACCCTGGGTTTCCATACTCAATTCCAAGCCAAGTCGGTTACTATGCAAAGGCTTCACCCGGGGACCGGGGACGTTACCGGACTAGAGGATTAAGACACATCTCCACTTCTGACCCACATGACAGCAAATAGACATCTCTCTTCTCCGTGCCCAAGGGCGGGCGGGCACACTCACACCGACTGAAACGGCCCCCCGTGATGTCCACTTCCGGCCAAAGGGGCCCAGAGTCCAGCCCAGTTAGCGACACTCCTGAAAACGCCACAGCACCAAAAGCTCCAGCCCGCCTCACCCACGCCCTCGAGCTCCATCTCTGGTCAGCTGTCCATCCTGATTCTCCCGGCGCCTCACGCTGCCAGAGACCAGTATTTAATGTCACGATGTTCATGTGCCTCACAGTGTGACTTTCTCCAGAACGATACGCTGCTTTGGGGCAGGAATTGAATCATATTTATCTTTGTGTCTCCAGTGCCTGGGAATGCATCAAATATAGCAGCTGCACATTAAATATCAGTGAAATGAATGAATGTAGATGAGAAAAATAATATTTTTCTTTTCAGCACAAAATCCATGAAACACTTGATAACATTTTAACCTGCCACAAACTTCCTCATAAGATTTATTATAAATATCACGATCATAGAGCTAATATTAGCATTCTCTAATAATCAGAAAAACAGCTTTTGTAATTAAACAGTAATTAAGTCAATGAAAGCAAAACCAAGAGATGTGTCTAATTTATTTTACTCTCTGCCACTACAAAATAACTTCCCAATACGTTTAGTCTCCTCCTGACATCAGATAAATGAATCTAGAAAAACTAAGCATTTCACAGAGCTAAGATTAACGGTACTGAGTATAAACTAAAATGAGAAATTAAAATGTCCCGTGAACATCAAGTCTTTCATTCAGTTTAAGCATCAATAACAGCAAAGCGTCCCATTCGATGACCTCATCATGTTCCATTTCTGCCACTTCTTTCTTCCTGAACTTCCCCTTCCCTTGGGACATTCCCTCCCAGGTGTATCGGTCCTCAGCAAGACTCTAGGTTTTCTTCTCTTCCCTCCATCCCATCCTGCTCAGTTTCACCACGCACCAGGGTCTGACAAATCACTAGCGTCCCGAAATACCACCGCTTCCTCCCTATCACTCATGGAGATCAAGGTCAAATCCCGTCCACTGGCCTGATTTCCCACGCGCCTCCACTGTACCCTCTACTTACGACACGCAAATCTACTCAAGCTGCCACATAATTCCTATCACCAGCCCTCATTCCTCCAACACTTTAAGCTTCACATTTACTGGGCACCTTATGCGCCAGGTTAACTAATGAGGTAGTAGTACAGGTAATGTCAAACAACCACCCACTCTTCCTTTGGTCATTCAGCAAATATTTACTACGCGCCTACTATACGGCAGATCCTACGCTAGACACAGGATACAAAAGCGGACACAGTCTTTGCCCTCATGGAGCTTACAATCTAACAGGATAAGACAGTTATTAAATGATCACTGAATAACTGCATAATTATAAACTAAGATTAATGCAATAAAAAAAGAGGAAGGCCTTTACTGTGAGATCTAACTTGGAAGAATAAGAGAATGCTTCCCCAAGGACGTAATGTTTCAATTCAGATCTAAAGAGTAAGAATCAACTAAATGAAGAGGAAAAAGATACTTCTCAGCAAAGAGAACAGCCTGTACAGGGGTCCTGCGAAGGAGGGAGCACTGCATATCCAGGGAGAGGATGGGCAGACAGAAAAGTGGGAGACAAGGGGGGGCCACATGAAGGTCAAGGCTGCCCAGAGCAGCAGGCTGTCAGGCTGCTGGTCTTTATTCTAACACCGACTGGAGGCCAGTTAGGGGCAAAGAGCAGGGTGATGCAGTATCTTCATGTTAAAGATCATTCTAGCTGCAAAAGTACAAAGGCTAGTGCAGTGGTCCAGGTGAGAGCGGATGCTGTCTGGGATTAAGCAGTGGGAACAGAATGAAGAGGAGGAACATGGGAAATACTTAGGTGATTAAAATATTTAGGTGAAAATATTTGGTGATGGACTGAACATGTAAGAAGTGAGAGATGTGTCACGGGTGACTCCCAGGTTTCTGAAGTTTGAAATGGGAAAAACTGAAGAGGGCTAGAGTTTGTTTTGTTGGAAGAAATGTAAGTTCTTGAGGTCAGTCTTGAAGTACTTTAGAAAAATCCAAGAGAAGTGGCATAGCGCGCTATTCAAAGTGTGGTTGGCAAACTATTTGTTATTGGTTCGTGACAAGGTAAGTATAGAAAATTAGAATAAACGTTTAGAAGCTTTAATTGCAATCTGACAGTAATTTTACATCTGTTGAATCGAATAAAAATTTCTATTTTTAAACCTTTTTCTAGTAAATTATTTTTATTGTATTTTACGACGGTGCTGATCTGTGATATATTGTAAATTTTAAAATCTCTATAGCATTTGATAAGCAGTGGTCTAGAAGACAACTGACTCAAGACTTAGAAATAGTATATATTAGGAATGTATATGAGGGTATAGATGGGAAACTGGGCAGTGAATGAACGTGCCAAAAAAAAAAAAATTATAAAGAGAAAAAGACGATTTCAGGACTAAGAACTGAAGAACTTCAACAGCTGACGATCAGGTGGGAGAGAATGAGCCTGCAAAAGAAACTGAGGAAGTATCAACAAAAAGATGAAGAAAAACTAGAAAAGTTTAATGACACGTAAGCCAAGAAGTAAAGTGTTTCGTAAGAAATGAAAACCTGTCCACTGGATTCTCAACATGGAGATGGGTGACCGTGGCAGGGGCAGTGTCCAGGGAATGGCGGCTGGAGGTCAAGGAGTACGTCAGAGATGAGGAGGCAGGGACCGCTCACTCCATTTAAGAAGTCTGGCATTGAAGGAGTGGAGAGATAGGGTGGTGGAAACAGAGCCTTTTTGTGTGTATGTTTTCAAGATGGAAAAGAAATCAGTAAGTTTCAATGTCAACGTGAAGGATCCACAAGAAAAAGGGAGTAAATACACAGGACAGAACATGCTGTTCTGATCCCCAAGGGAGATTAAAAACTCATGTTAACTCTTAAGACTGTCTTTAGGGTCTGCATAAGACACAAAAATTTTGCTACGTTTACTCGGATCCCTTTTTCAAAGCTATAACCCATAGCACCTTCACCGATAAATGACTTTTCATATAAATCGCTTTTCCAACTCAAGGGAGCCATGATCTAGGATAATGGCTTTAGAGTCAAATACATCTTAACTCGAATATCGCCTCTGCCGTTTTGGACCTGTGAAACGAGGTGAATCCCATTAACTTTTCTTCCTCTGCAAAATGGACAAAAATAATACAGTACCATCTCCCAGGACTTCCGTGAAGGTTAAATGAGATAACTATGTGACATACCTCACCTAGTATGTAATTAACGGCTGCTAGTAAATACCAGAACTTGTGCAGAGGTAAAAGAAAAAGCCACCTTTTTCATTCCTAAGGCTCAGGGATGTCTCTTAGGAAGCACCCGCATCTCTACCGAACTGGGCATTTAGCTTTGTAGAATCCTACGCTCGCTAGACAGGAGCAATTTTGCCGTTGACTATGTCGTTAATTTTATATGAGGCAAAGTTGTTTCACGTGCGACCTGGAAATTCAAAACAAGTTACAGAAAACAAACCCCCCAAACCGTTGACCTAGCCACGGATCAACCACTTCTGCCTGACGTCTCGGTGCAGGCGCGGCTCCGGGTGGCTGACATCCTTCCGTGCCCCTCTCACACCTCCGCGTGGCCTGACTTTCAGAAGCCCCTGCACCCCGAGGCGGACCCCTCGGTCTCCGCCCCCTCAGGCGGCGCCCCTCCGGCCTCCGGCAGCCCGCCCGCAACTCTCACCTTTTTCTAAGAAGTTGATCACCGCCAGAGTCCTCGCCGCCTCCGCGACGCCGGGCTCGTCAGGAGGAGCCGAAGCCCCCTTAGGAGAGGGAGCCGCGCAGAGCGAGGGTGAACCATTGTCGGCGATCCTATTGAGCCGTTTTCTGCTCTTCTTGGAGGACATGATCAGAACGCAGCCTGGGAGTTGAAGCAGTAAAGCCGGCTCAACGTGCGCGCTTCACCGAGGGAAAAACTTCCGGGGCAGAAGTCAGCGAGGCTCCACCCCCCCTGTGCCGTAATCCTCCGAGCGGAGCGCATCTGGAGAAGAACCGAGCGTCTTCGGGATCCGCCGTCTTTGAAGAGCTTGAAGAGGTTTTCCTGCGAAAGAAGACGGATTAGGTGGACGGAACCGTCATTTAGATTGTACATTCCTGAAAGACAAAACCTTTTCGTATTTCCAAGGCCTTCCCTATCCCTGAACACACGTGTGTTGAATTAAACTATGAGGGGAGGGCGGGAGAGCGATGGGAAAGTTTCTCCCCGCTTTCCCGGGGCCGGGCAAGTTCCTGGGGCGGGCGCGTGGACCGGACCTCGCGGTCTCTTGGATGCAGCGCTACAAAGCAGGCAGCCCAGCTCGACTCTGGGAAGGGTGGGTGGCACGCTTCTAAAGTTTACGGTAGCGCGCTCCGCCAGGAGCACGGGGGCGGGGCGACTGGGGCCGCACGAGCGCGGCGG
>NW_006440645.1:4446653-4463987 GCF_000325575.1 Pteropus alecto | reverse complement strand
CCCGGGCGGGCCCCGCAGGGCCTCGGGCGGGCCGGGTTGTGTGCCGGACCCCCCCGCCAGAGCTGGCCTGCTGCGGGGCGAGCTGGACAGATTCGGGGGCGTCTCTGTGCGCCTGGCGCGGCTGGACCGCGTGGACACGGCCACCTTCCAGAGGGCCCTGCAGGGCAAGTGTGCCTGGCCGAGGGCTTCCGGCCCCTGGGCGTCTAACGAAGTAACCCCGCGCTCTGCGCCGGCCGAGCCCCGAGCCCGGAGGAGGGGCGAGGGCGCGTGGCCGCCCCTCTCGCACCCCGCAGCTTGCGCGCTCCGCTGGGACATCTCTGAGGCAGTTGGGAGGGATGGGGACGATCCCACATCCTGGGATCGGCAGCCCTCGTGTCTGGCCCACTTTCTAGTGTGTGACCTTCACCTTGGGCCAGTTCTGTAAAGCACCGTTCCCTGTTGCGTGGAAGCGGATGACAGGAGTGCACGGGACGGCCCAGGGATACGTTGGATAATGCTTAGCATGTGACGTGCTTAGCATGGTTAACGCTCAGACGTATCAGTGTCATTTCACTGTTATCTACTGTCATTTACGGAGCCATGGTTGTGCCGGGCACTTTGCCCAGATGAAAATTCCTCACTCTCTAATACGGGTGGTGGGCAATGAGTGGACCGGGGTGGGTCCCAGAGGTCAGATCTGTGCACAAATCGGTCAGGGGCTGTCGCGTCGAGAACTGGAGTGTGCTTGTCCTTACGGAGCAGCAGGTGGTGGGTGGCTTCAGTGTTTAGTAAGAAAACTCCGCTCTTTGAACCTTGAGTCCAAAGATAAGGAACACTTCATATTGAGGCCTTGATTTGGTGGAACAGCCTGTTTTTCAAACTGCCTGCGAGAGTCCTCATGGAACTGAAGGCCTAGCATGGAAATCCAGCCAGGGAAAGGTCTTGTGACACTAACTGGGAACTTCACAACGTCTCTGTCCTATTGTGCAGTATGGCAAGTGAGCAGATATGTGACTATAATCGAGTTATTTCATTCTTTAATCATCCTCATTCCCAAACTACTGACCTCCACCTCATTTTCTCTCCTTGTGAGTAATTGCTGACTCCAGCAATATCCCCCGTAGGAGAGTCAAATCAGTGTTCATCCCCTCATAGGTATACATATGAGAGGTTAGATACAGGTATTTATTGCACACACTTGTCACTTGTTAGTGACCAAACAGATGACCGAAGCCTAGGTGATGCCAGTCAGCAAGGCAAACCAGAAGGGGACTGTGTGTGGAGTCACACATCCAGGTTTCAAGTTCCAGCTACTGCCTCAAGCTTCACCAGACATTAGGCAAATCACAGAAAATATCTGCCTTTTAGGTTGCTCATGTGAATAATGCCAGCCCTAATTACTTTACTGGATAGATGTGATCAAAGGTAAATTATGTGAAACTAATTTATAAACTTGGAAATACTATATACTTTTTATCTAATAAAACAAATCATTGTACTCTAAGTGCTAGACACTGTTTTAAGAACTTGACAAATATTAAGCTATTTAATCCCACAACAACCCTGTGAGGCAGGTACTATTATCCTCATTATAAAGATGATGGTGCTGAGGCACAGAGAGATTATTACCTCCCTGGCTATAGAATCTAGTCTCACTGCACCATGCTGCTTCTAAGAGCTAGTGCCGGTTTCCGTTGTTCCTGAGAACCATAACAAAACTGAATGGCTTTGCGTATAAAAAGAAACCAAAAAAATTCTGATGATCACATGGACCTTCAAACGTGCCTTTGCACAGCTTCTCACTGCTTTCACGTGCACCCTCACATGCACCCTGGGTCTGTCACTGTCAGGCACAATGATTTTTCAAAATTTTCTACAACTAGCATACATTATATAAAGTTATATTTTAACCACCTTGAAATGTATAAAAAAAAAATTGACAGAATTCTTAAAGAATAAATTGAAGGCCATAATAGTATTTTTTCTTTTTTTCTTTTTTTAATGCTTACAGCACCTGGCCTTCCTAGGTGGTCTCCCATCCAAGTACTAACCAGGCCTGCCGCTGCTTAGCTTGCGAGATCAGACGGGATCGGGCGTGTTCAGGGTGGCATGGCTGTAGACTGTAATGGTCATTTAAAAAGGTTAAAACTAAGATGTTAAAAGGAACACCATTAAAATGGCATTTTATTTTGTTTAAATCAGTTTATTTGTTCATGCTACAACTAGTAATGACCAGTTACATGCTGAGCATTGTGTCCAGTGAATATATCTTTTACGTGAATATTAAAGATCACCACCTTACTGACTATTCTCAAGGAATTCAGTCTGTTGGAAAAATCATAAACAAGGTGGTCGACATAAGAAAACATGGTAATCCCCATGCTGCTGGTGTGACATTTTGGGATTTCCCCCGCATCGCTAACTAGTAATGGAAGTAGATGCTTAAGATGGCTTCCTGGAGAAGGTGACATCCTGAGATGAGTTTGAATTTATTCCGCTCCTCTCACTGGAAAATACTGATAGCATTTTATCCTCTGCATTTTAGCTGCAGTGCAGCAGTGGAGATCAGAAGGTAGAGTAGCGGCATGGCTGCACATCCCCATCCTGCAAAGCCGATTCATTGCCCCGGCTGCTGCCCTGGGCTTCTGCTTTCACCACGCAGAATCGGACTCATCCACGCTGGCCTTGTGGCTGGGAGACGGGCCCAGCCGACTCCCAGGATACGCTACCCATCAAGTGGGAGTTGCAGGTCAGTTTCTAACTCATGATACTCAGAATTAACTTTTTAAAGAGGTTCACCCGATTTTTTGTTCTTACAGATGGGCAACAGTTTATTCTCATGGAATGAATAATCTGATGAACGATTATTCTCCTTGAGACTAGTGCTAGTGCTTTGAATAGACGAAGTTTGCCCTGTGCGTCAGCAGAGGGCAGCAGAGAGAACAAGCAAGTTCAGTGTTAAGTTTTTCCAAAGGATATGTTTGAACATGTTTTACACAGATATTTGACCTTCACTACTCAAATAGTAACACTGAATTGGGATCAGGGAATAAATTCATTATGATAAAGCATATTAGTACTAATTATGTGAATTAGCAGAATAAAATAACTTTTAGGTTGAATGTCAAGTAAAGCAAACCAAGTTTTCAATGATTCAAACATTACTTAAAGACATTCACATTAAGTTACTGTGCCAAACAGTTGTTTAAAATAGCATAATTTAAATGTAGAATTTAGAAGTCACTGATTAGCTTCAGAGACAATCTTGAGAGATGACTCACTTTAGGTTAAGACACGGGTTCTCAAATTGTAGCGTGCATCAAAATCACCTTAGAAGGCTTGTTAAAACGGACGCCGGGCCCCACCCGAGTTTCCGAGCGCCTGCTGGAACCCAGGCCCACTGGCCGCTAGTCTCCGCGCTGCGTGAACTCGGAATAGTAACTATTTGAGCCATCAGAATGATGCCACTCGCGGGATTATTGTGAGGAACACCTGGGGCAATGCACATAAGGAATTTAGCACAGTCCCGACTAATGATCATGATGTAATAGTAACCGCTTTTAATCCTGGAGCTCTTTAGATTGCACTTTTACCTTGTGACCAGCAGGGGTCGCTCACGCCGTGCTTTAGCGATGCTGGTTTCGTCGTTGGGATAGTTTGCTCAGGTTCATAGTGAATTCATTAGGGAAAAGTTCAATTTGAGTAATCACAAATTATTAAAAGAGCAGGTGTCTTTGGTATTTTTTTGTCATTCTATCCCTTGTAAAGTCCAATTAAATTATAGTTTACATTTTCTAACAGAAGCCAACATTAATGTTTATTTCACGTAGCGGTTTTCCTTCTTGCTTTAAAATACTAAAATGTGTTTTCATTTCAGAGAAAATTGCTCTTCCTTGCGTTACCCATACCACCGCCTTCAACATTTTCTCTCTACATAGCAGTTATCACCTTCTCGTGTTCTATAGAATTTATTTTTTCGTTTGTCACCTCCTCATACACACCACACTGTGAGCCCCGTGAAGCCTGGGAATTTGCTCACCCAGAAAAGTGCCTGACACATAACAGGAGCTCAAGCAATATACTGTATATTGTACCTATATCTATTATATATAGGAACTCAATTAATATTGAAAGCATGGACAAATAGGTGGAAAATATCTTTTTAATAATATCTTCCCATGTTATGTAAATACAAATATTTTTAAATTATAGCATCGAAGGAACCTAATACAAATCATTAAAGTATCATAAAAGATTCAAGATTGCCCAAAGAGAAATAGAAAATAAATTTTATTTTTGAGTCCGTAACCTCTAGCCAAATGCTTAGTGTGCTGGGCAATGGGTATGATGAATGAATAAAAGAAATGGAATAGGACTTGAAACATATGTAAAATAAAGAAGTACTCCAAAGTAATGTACTGGTATGTGATGGACATGTGTGCATAGGCGATAAACAAACTTAGGTGGCTTCAGGCGGGTCTTGATCCGAATATTGAGATGTTTTTTGATTTGGATCATCAAGGGGCACAAGTCATGTTCTATGCACAGTGACTCAAGGAATACAAACAGGAAGGGAAACATACTCATTTCTTCAATAAATATTTTTAAGCACTTAAAATTATCTGGACACTAAAGTAAATACTATAAAAGGATGAAAAGATTATTTAACTGTGTATCATCAGAAAGACAATTTAGAGAAATTTTGCAGATGGCAATCCAAGTCGGCATCCACTAGAACCATCATTGGTTAAGAGCACCTGGTACCTGAGCAACCAGTTCCTGGCTGGAGAGTTTACACTTTCGTGGATGAGGTGGTACAGAACCAGGCCTTTGGGATGGGTCCCAGGCCACAGGTCACAGTGTGGAAGGAGCCTAAGATGAATGAAATGGATGTTTCTCAAGTATCTTTTATTTTTTCCCCCAACAGGAGCTGTATTTGATGAAAATACTAGAAAAATATTGGTTGTACAAGATCGACATAAAGTAAGTCGCTTCTGCTTTATAAATTGTTCAGTTCTCTTTAGAGAAAAAAAAAGTGTAGAAATTTTGATATGCTCCAGGAATTACAGAAAGCTGTTTTAAAAGTCATTTCTAAGCAGTTATAGATGATATCGAAGTTCTTTTAATCCCCCAAAATGCTTATGCAGGCCTTGAAAATGCCAGGGTGACCTTGCTCTCGCTCGCCATCTATATCGCACGGCTACGGGAAAGTTATGGCTGGCTGTATTTAACTGGGGAGACAGCTGTTTCTAACAGACTGCAGGATTTTCTTTCACTCATCCAACGTTCATTAAGCACGAGCCAGTGCTGAGAAGACAGATAGTAACAGTGTCCGATGTTCCGCATCTCACTGTCTTCTTAGGAAAGCAGTCACAGCAGACGGTAACGATGTCCTTTGCCTTTAAAAAGCCTCTAAAGACTTCTCAGAAGAGGTGACAATTCACTTGAGTCTTGAAGAATGAGTATGAGCTTGCCAGGAAAAAAGCAGGGGAGAGGTAGAAAAAGACCGAGAACGTGAGAATTGCATACGCAAGGGCCCAGTGTTCAGAAAGGAACTGTTATGGTATCTTAGTCCATCCAAGTTGCTGTGTGGTTCAGACAACACACATTATTTCTCACAGGTATGGGTGTTGGGAGGCCAAGGTCAAGGCACCGGCAGAATCGATGTCTGGCGAGGTCCCACTTTCTGGTTCATAGACCTCTCCCTTCGTTTCCTCACGTGGCAGGAGGGACAAGGGCATCCTCTGCGATCTCTTTTGCAAGGGCACTACTCCGGTTCATGAGGGCTCCACTTAAGACACAGTCACATCTCGAAGGCCCCACCTCCCACCACGACGTCGGGGGTTAGGTTCAGCCTGTGGGCCGGGTGGGGGCGGGGGCGGACATAAACATTCAGCCGTCGCACAGCGCGATCATGGTAAGAAGTTCGTTGTGGCCGGGAGTGCAGGGAGCGGCACGCTGTTTGACCTGGGAGCTGGCCTGGGGACAGAACGTAGAGCCTTGTCCACCAAAGTAAGGAGCTTAGGCAACTGGAACCAAAGAAGGGGTCTAGGAAAAGCACCAAGATCTGACGTTTTCTGGCTCACTCAGGAGTCTTAGTAAGACTGACAGAGATTAATCATTTTGATACTTTCTGAGACTTCGATAAATGTTGGTGGACAGTCAAACACGTTTTCCCATTGTTTAAAAATTTTAAGTGACTATTTGTAATGATAGCTGAAAGCAGCATCACACGCTTCTCAGAAATGCTACCTAAGCGTTCTTCTAGTCATCTCATAAGCAACGTTCGAAGTGTTAGTTGAGGCAGGATCTCTGACTCGCCCCAAACTTTATCAGCAGAAGCTTAATCAGGCACCTGGAGTGGCACTGCGCTTGGCCCAGTGTCCCTCCTCCTTCCTCCTGCCTCACAGCCTGTTGCTGAGCCTAAAAGGGAGTCCCCTGGCAACGTGGAGATGAGGTGGCAGGGTCCCGGCCCCAGCCCCACCAGGCGGAGCACAGAGGGTGGGTTTGCAGCTGAGAGACAGTAGCATCAACTTATCAGAAATGCATAGGAGCCCCAGGCCGCACCCCAGACCTGCCGGGTCAGAACCTCCGAGATGCCACTCAGCAGCTTGTGCTCACGGGCCCTCTGGGCGATTCAGGTGCGTGGTCAAGTTTGCGAACCACCAGACGAGAACACTGGGCTCCAGATTCTTCATTCACTGATTTGCAAACCTGCCAGTGATCAGTTCTTTAAGACTGAAACAGTGCTGCCTCTCGGGGTCTGGCTGTGCCCCTCCTCGGCTGCTAGGCACTTGGGGGAGGCAGAGGCTAGACAGATTCATGTTATCTAAGACTTTGGTTTCTTCTTAGATTAAGTAGATATTCCTAATTAGGGTTTTGATTTTTTTTTTAAATTTCTGTAATTATTTTGGTATTAGTAGAATTTAAGCATAGACGATAGCTGTATTTGACCATAAACGACGATCGGCATTATTTCCAGACATCTGAGCCAGCTTTTCTCCTTAAGTGCCTCCCTGTCCCCAGGAACTCGTGTCAAGTGTTTCTTGCAGAGGGAACTTTAGCCCTCACCACAAGCATATGTGCACACTCGAACCCAAATCTAAAATGACACTTAAAACGTGTGCTTTCTCCTTTCCTACCGATCTGTTGCAATCCTTCGCCCCACCCCGATTTTGAGGAATAAAAGACCTACAGTGGCTCGATCTTGTAAATTGGGTTCTAAAGAGCGGAGTCATGGTAGGACCTGTTCGTTCATTCACTTGGCATTGCTGAGCTCCCATACGTGCCACGTTGTCGGCTCTGTTCTAAGCACTAAGCGAACATTAGCGAGCAAAGGAAAGCTTCTATGTCTGGAGCTTATATTAGGGAACACGCAAATAATCAGCAGATGAATAAATAACATGTAAGGTGGCAGTGTTATTAGAAAAATAACTGCTGTATCGTGCAATAATTTCTGTATGCCTTGGCCCTCACACTCAATACATTTTTGTTGAATGAACAAACTTATTACGAGATCTCTACGGCAGCTTCTCTCTCATGTAGCATCTAAACGCAGTGGCTCTGAATTCTAAAACTTGAGTGTGGCAGATTTAAAACGACAACGGTTAAAATAAAAATTACCAAATTTCTGTCATCTGACCGAGCTGGAATAAAGGAAGCCCGAGAAGGTCAAACACACGAGAACCGAAGGGAAGAGCCTGGCGGGTCAGCACCCTTGTTCTAGGTCTGGGGATGAGGCTGAAAGACACTGCTCGTCCTGTGGGGGTTCCGACTCCACGAGCTCCTGGTTGGGGTTTCTGCGGCCGTGCCCAGGAAGGGCCCGAGGCTGACCATAGGTGTAGGAACAGACGGTGTCTGTGGGGTTAGGGACATAATAAGGAAAAGCGACCAGAAAATAGACCACCCTTACATGCCCTTTCTAGAAATCCTAAAACAAACTCGAGGCATCTTCAGGATAAGCTTCGAAAGAAACAGTGCTATTAACTTGAAATCATTTTAACAGAGAAAATACCTTACATTCTTTATCTCTGAAAAGTGCATTAAAAATAATTCTTGCCCTTTGCTGATATTTCTTGGGCTAGCAATTCCTAACACCGAGGAAGGCGGGGTTCCAGAGTGATAGATGAGACCACCTTATGTCATCCAGTCTTCTACTTCGCATTCACCCCTGCACACACACAGACACACACACACACACACACACACACACACAGACACACACACACACACACACCCAGGAACATCAGATGTACTACTGGCAAATGTACAGGAAAAACTTGCCATCACATCCACATTCCGAAATATGACGGAACTACTCTATATGGTGTAAAATTACATTTCCATAAGCTAAAAGGATACTTTACCTTTCGTGGTGTGTAAGAATCAGACATACTTGAGGAACTAGATAGACGACGTAACTAATTCAAACAGGAGGGGTCACACATGTGAATGCTGAGTAGCACCCAACAGGTACGAGAACTTTGAGACGAGTATTTCTTTTAGAAGAGAGTGGAAAGTTATTTTTTTTAAGATTGGAGGGAAAAGGATCATGGAATTTTACACTTGAAGCACAGGGATGTTTTGTCTTCTTTGCTGGAAGGGGAACAAAGATGAAAACAGGTAACAGGCAGTATTGAAAAGCCTCCCTTAGCCCTTCCTCAGCAACCTTTCCCTCAGGAAACAATACGCTGGAAAGATAGAATAATAGTAAATCACTAGCGAAGTAATAAATCTCATGCCAATCAGAAGATTCTACATAGGGAACTCCGTAGGCAACAGGCAGACACAGAGACATTTGGTGCCAAACTAGACTTTAGTTCACATTCACAAGGCCCGGAGGAGTGGAAGTCTAGGATGGAGACTCCAGCAGGGTTTACACAGAATGTTCCAGTGAGGCCTGAAGAAAAGAGCAAAGGTACGTGAACAAGCAGGGAGCAGGGTACAGGGTCGGTGGGAGCAGATCGATGTCTAAAATCAAGAGAAACAGTGGATGGAATCGGACTGCCTGGATTTAACCCTGAGTTGACTACACACTAGCTGTGTCATCCCAGGCAAGTGATGAAATCCTTTTATGCCCTCAGTTTCTGCACTTATAAAATGGGAACAACAGTCTTTCATGGGTTACTGTAAAGTTTAAATGTGGTAATTCTTATTAAAAAAAAAATAAGCCATTTAGCAGCTTCTGGAACACGGTAGACATTCAATATATGTTACCTGGTATTTATTATTTATTATTAATGTATTGCTAAACCCAGGTAATGGGAGCATTCTTTAATATTTTAAAAAATGAGAAGACATACTCGTCTCTCCCTTGATCAGACCACGTAACCAGGTTTTCAGGCCACGTAACTTAGGCCGCTCCACCTGCCACTGAAAACTAACGGCGGACTCAAGCTTTTGGGGGGAGAGGAAGCAGTTTTTTCACCCATTTCCCATTTAGGCAAAAAAAAGTGCAGCTCGCTGCCAGCTTTAATTTTACATAAACATGCTCTGTGAGGCTGAAGCAAATCTGACTGGTTTTCAATGTGAAAATATAAAAACTGTCCTTGGAGCTATTTCTAAATAGAACTCGTCTCTAATCCTAATGTAACAGAAACGTGTACATAAATCCGATGAATCTTTGGTTTATAGCTGTTCGAGAATGATGTTAACATCACGTGTAGGAATACAACAGAAACGTGTACATAAATCCGATGAATCTTTGGCTTATAGCTGTTCGAAAATGATGTTATTAACATCACGTGTAGGAATATGTCATGTTCTAGGATTTGACATTTTCAGTGATTGAGAATTACTATATTTTGTAAATGGAAATACCACTACAGAATGCTATAAGTAGAATGATGTCATTTGTTTCCAAAGATTATAGATGTACTAGAGTGATATGAAAATAATAATAAAAGTGAGATATTTCGTGGCGGACTTTGGGGGTAAGGTTGGGGCTGTGACCCGTGAGTTACCTTGGGGTAGACACTGTAGCCACAAGTGCCACTGGCAAGTATTCTTGGGGCGAATGGGAAATGGGTTAAATGAAGCACTTTACAGCTAAGTGGTACCAGAAAATAGCGCAAACTGCTCACCAGCATAAAAACATACTTCATTCTTCCATAGCTAAGATTTATGAAATAATCCGAATCAAATTTTTGTGAGCTGTTTCAATCCTTAGGTCTAGCATGTTTCCCTTGTAATACGTTCAAATCTCCAAATTTAATCAACAATTCCTAAATTATTAGTCAAGTTTAGGTAAACATTTTGAAAGCTGACTTTCACTGTTTGGGGGAAACGTGTTTTGTTAGAAATAGAATCTATGGTGGTGAAGTCCAAAAACCTATCGGACAAAAGACGGCATAGTTTCTGTAGGAACATAGCCTCTGGAACCATTTCAAAGTGGAATCCCAAAGACAATGCATTAATGCAGAGATACACTTAGAGATCCATTCCTACGTTAATAAAACATCACATGCGTCACGACCTCGAGTCGGAGCCAGACACGGAAGGGTGGGAAGCCAGAGTTCTGTACCCACATCATCAGCAGTCGGTGGAAACTCTGGGAACCACGCCACCGTCCCCAGCCTAGCATAGCTGGGGGATGACACACTCTTTGAGAAGCACTCACTCGTCTAGGAAACGAGAGGGTCACAACGCACACCAGTAAAAGGTCCATAAACCTGTCTTGTGAATGAAGAGTATGAGGCGTCCTGGCTTCAAGCTGCAGCCTCTACGATACGGTGAGGGACAGACAGAACAGAACCCTAACAGGAAAATCAATCATGTCGGCCGTAAGAACATTGTCCCCTGCCATTTCATAATTATTTGTAATCAGCTTTCTATGTTTATCCCCATTCCATGATCAGATCATCGCACCTGCCCCCCACCCCCAAAAAAAGTATACAAAAGACCCAAGAACTTTAATCGATTTTATTCACACTGTCCATGGAGAAGCAATTACATCTTTACATAAAATCATTAACACACAGAACAAGAGAAACCTTAAGATTAATATAACTGATTAGACACAATACAGAATATGAATGTGAAATTAAAAATAGTATACTGTAGTGATCCAATTTATACTGTATTTTCTACTTATTTATAGCAGCATCTGTAAGATTCCTCTATTTGTTAATAGTTAACTAGCAGCAACATTTTTTAAATTACACAAATTCAGTAGATGTTTCCCTCCACTGTTTCATTCATATGGAATTTAACACAACCAACAAAACCACTTCTATGTCCCGGAGTAGATGGCGGGGAAAGACTTCATAAGTTACCAGTTTCCCCAAAAAAGAAAGAAGAGAGGAGGAAGGAAACTGAAAAAAAAAAATGCATGTGATTATGAAAAAACGAATTCTCAATAACCTTGACCAATTATGTGGATTGCCAGATATGGGTGCATAAAAGCTATGTTAACTTTATTTTCTTACTGCAGTTGAAGAATATGTGGAAGTTCCCAGGAGGCTTGTCGGAGCCTGGAGAAGATATCGGTGTGTATTGTACACATTTTTGATTGGCTTGAAAATGTGGAGGAAATTCATGTGTTTACTTTCCTACTCTATAGTTGAGAATAAGATTTTAAATTTCCTAATTGGTTCAAAGTCAGAAATTTTCAGGTTACTTCAGGGCTGATAGAAAATTAGCAGCAAAACTTGTAAAATTACAACCCATTCCATTAGGCTAAATAATCCCCTTAGGAGCCCACCACCTGTTCTTCGACTTAGGGCTGCTTCTGGAGTAATGTGCTTGAGAATGAGGAGGTTTGGATAGTCATCAGTTTAGCATTAAGGGTGACATTGGATGTGATTAAAATTGTTGGAATTAAACTCTGAGAAAACACAAATTCTTGGCCTTTTCATCACACAAGGATGAACTAACTTTTAAGTGAACTTTGAAACGTTTTATTGACAAAGTCAGTTTTAGAGCAGTGGTGATGTAATTCTTCTCCGTACGAGAATCTTATCTGCTGTTTATTTTGAATAGTCAGGAAGACAAAGCGTAGTGAAATGTCTCATCTGAGACGGTCTCACGTGAGAGCTAACTCCCCAAGAGAACTTACTGAGCTCCGTATCGAAGACGGAACATGACACAAGCTAAGAATGCTCACCATCACTGAGTTCACAGGAAGCAGATGGGAGGCTAGAAACCCAGTTTTCCCACCTGTTCCGTACACCACTGCATCCAACGCCGTCCCTGTCATCATAAAGGAGGAGGTGCCTCATTTGATGCCCTGCTGTTCACCCATGCCATTCCCCCCTCAGTATGCATACGTCCGTTTTCTTCAGCCCACGTGTATATGAAGGCAGTTTCCTAAATTATCTGTAAATATTTTATTTAAAAATATGATTTTTAAAAACGTTACACAGATTAAAATGCCCTGTATACAGCCCACTCCAAACAACCAATAAGTAAATTTACTACATTCAGATATATCCATAAGAAATTTTGGTTTTTAGGTATTGACCTTTTGCTTAGATTCTGCTAGGTCTTCTGTGAAATCAAAGAGGATTTGGGAGTGTCGTGAGTGCTGGAAGGAAAAGCCGTTGTTCTAGAACACCTAATTATCCTACAGTGTCCTGTGACGCAGGAGAGCATGTTGGTGAACGAGGAAGCTGACGTTCACGTCCTCACCCAAGCCGCCACTCACAGAGCAGTGTCCGGGAGGTCTGCGTAGCCTCCTCCTCTGACTCCTGCCTTCTCAATGAACTGACAACCTTCATTTGAGTTTTTAGGGGGCTTCTGAATTTCCGATATATTTAAACGCACTCGAAGAAACACATTTCAAAGCCAAATATGTATCATTTTAGGCGTAAGTGTACTAAGAACCCTTCAAGTCCAGGTAGTTGAGAATTCGCTACTTTTTAAAAGTATTTGTGGTTGTCACAACCACCCAGCGCTCCGGAGATCACACATGTGCCTCAACCACGTGGAATTAAGAAAGAGGAAGGAAACTGAGGAGGAGCACCCCCGGGAGGAGCACCCCCGGGAGTAGCGCCAGTGAGAGCTTCGCCTTAGGACGGCTAGAGGCGGTGGCGGCCGGGAGAGGCCTGTCAGCGACACGCACGGGGGCGGCCTTTACTTTCAACCTAATCCTATTATTAAATATTACAAAACAGAAATAACAAGTATAAACTCCATTTCATGACTGTCCTGTGACGTATTTAAACATCTCTCTCAATCAGCAAAAATAAAAACATAAGCCTCTTGGTTTTCCTATGTTCTTCAAAACAGCAAATGTTACTTCGGTTTAGCTTATAGCACATTAAAATAATACAGGTACAGCAGAGTAAGGCACTCTATCCGGATAAGAAATTTTAATTCATGGCGAACCCCCTGGGGAAGAGCTTCTCTCGCACCCTGGATGCAGAGCGCGCACTTGCCCGTTCAGTTTTCAGTCCTAGTCATTGAAAGGCTGACGCAGCTTAAACCGGACCAGCCACCCAGGCGGCGCTGGTTTGGGTTCGGCCGCCACGGTGGCTGCTGAGCTGGGCAGACGGCGGAATGGCACACAGCCCTGTGCTTCTGTGATGCAGAACAGGCTAGACTTGGGAACCAAATCCCTGCTCTTAGTGGAACCAAGAGCTAAATAGGCCCCACCACCGCCTGTTATCTTTCAGAGCATTTAAAGAAAAATAAACATTGAAACAATCATTATGTGAGATCAGCAAATGACGTGTAAAATTTAAGACTCTTGCCACAATCTTTAACAAATTGAATAACAAACACGTATGCCAGACTGAGAATTATGGAAGTCGGCATGTACTTAAAAACGGCAGACAAATGTCTGCGTTTCACACCTCCTCCCCAAACAGCTTAGGGGGAAAAAACGGAGCATACCCAGAGAATAGGAAAGGCAGTCTACGGCCGAGCCCACGGCAATGGGACGCTTTTCCTGACTTCCTCCTCCTTGCCCAGTCTTCACCAGTAAGACCACTGAGAAGGCAAAGGGAATTTACTGTTTGACAAACAAGTAAATGGAGGCACTAACGGGCATCTGAAGAAAAATCTATACAACTGTATAGCGTTTCCCAGCAAACTGGGGGAGGAAGGCAGCTGTTCTAAGGGCTCCTCATGGGCACTCTGGGTGACAATGACAGAGCATCGCGGAATTTAGAGTTCATCTGGATATTTAGAAAAAGCAGCCACCAAAAAATGTTAATGGCAATAAAACCCTGCCCTATGCATTGGCATATTACTGAAAAGTCAACCTTATAAAATGTGAAAACCCTTGCTGTATTATAAGATTCTGTGTATCACAAGTTTTTTGAAAAGCTCTGAAGGAGCGACTGCAGCGTTTGGGTGTTGGAGGAGTGAACCCCAGTTCTTGGGAATCTCAGCCGAAGGCGATGACCCACTTCCCCAGCGGGATTCCACCGAGACCACGGGTCGGAGCGAGGCCCGTGACGCATCTGCCGAGTGGTTTCAGAGGCCCCGCAGCCCCTCAGCCCACGTGGCCCGGGGGGTGGCATCTTTCAGGGTTCAGCACATCCTGCAGCTCCACACCTCAGAAGGAAGGATGGGTCGCTTTTCCCTGGTACTGACAGGTACAAGTTCAGGCTGTGTTGGTGGATAATCGGGAGCAGGATAATACGGGAGAAATATGTAAGAACATTAACTGCAGCTTTGCAACCTATGTTTTCACCTTTTGGGAAACTGAGCAGGAAGAGGTTAAAAATATGTGACTTTAAAAGCATACAAGTGGGGAAGTCCCCAAGCAGCAGCCAAAGAAACATTCCTATTTCAAAAGCTTCTTAGAGGGACAGCTGTAAGGAGATCCTTTGGTATAGCAGGATGTCCAGGAGGCAGAGAGTTTGCACTGAGCACTTCACTTTCTTAGGGTGAAGTTTTGCTGTTGAACCTTTAGGTGATGATACTTTAAATGAAATCCTTGATTAGATTTGCAAATCCGTGGCTTGATTTGCAGAGTGTTCTTTCCTTGACCTGTGTGTGGTCCTTGCACGTAGGAGACACGGCAGTCCGAGAAGTCTTTGAGGAGACCGGTGTAAGGACGGAATTCAGGTCCATCCTGAGCCTCCGGCAACAGCACGGCGTCCCCGGAGCTTTTGGGAAGTCGGACATGTACGTCATCTGCCGCCTGAAGCCACGTTCATTCAGCATCGACTTCTGCCAGCGTGAGTGCCTGCGGTGTGAGTGGCTGGACCTCACGGACCTGGCCAGCACCGAAAACGCCACCCCCGTCACCAGCAGAGTGGCTCAGCTGCTGCTCTACGGGTTCAGGGCAGGGTTTGACAAGATCGACCTGACCGCGGAGGAACTTCGGGCGGCTTACACAGGCAAGCTCTGCAAACTCTACCACAGGGAGCTGCCTGACAGTCACACACGATGACGGGGCGCGCTGAATTCCTCCTTACGTGTCTCGAAAGGTTTTAAGTAAGTTGTGCATGTAGAGTAATGTGTGACATGCCGTGAGAGAAGTGCACGTTTTGGGTTAACCAAATATCTGACTTGAATTTCCTAACGTCTGTGCGTGCCACGAAGAAAATGTGAAAGTGCGTATTTAAAAGCCTCTTTTCAAATGAAGCAAATGTATGAAAATCTTGTGGCTCTAACTTAGCTTCACTTGATTAAGGCAAGTGCTTTATAAAAGGCGGAAGTTATACATTTTCTAGGAATTTTTGTTTTTCTTTACTAAGGCAATGATTAAATATTTTACTATTAGATAAAAGGTTATCTGACCAGTTATCCAGAAAAGTTATCCTTTTTCTCTCATGAACAAATTTCTAAAATATTCCTCTTCTTTCACATGAAATGAGATCAGACGTTGCCATTAAGATCAGCTCTTAGCAGACATTGGAAGAAAAAGTATAGCTTTCTGCCCAGGGCCTGTTTTGGGTCCAAGTTTATACTGCCCAGTTCGTTTCAATGCCACGTACCAACTGGAGTATTTCCTTGACCGGTAAGTATTGTAGTTATTAGACTCCAGTCGTTCAAAAAAGAAACACTCGTCCGTAACACATTTCTGAAAAATAAAGGCAGAATCAGTAGTTGTTATGGCTGCTGTTTGTTATACTTTTCTCATTAGATGTCTATGACAGTCCACTGCCCATTCTGCCCAGCAGGACAGTCAACCCAGCAGGACAGTCAGGGCAACCGCCGACACACGCTATCTGCCAGGCGGCGGGGCAGCTTCCGCCCGAGGACTTTGCTCCAGCCCCGGTGAGGGACAGGCCAGATGCCAGGCAGTGCGGGCACAGGTGGTACAGGAACCACCTCGGACTTGAAACAGCTCGCGAACACAGCTTTCGGGGGTCCCCACGAAGAGGACACGCCCAGCACCGAGGCACTTGGGGAAACCCACGGCTGTGGCTCCCAGCCAGGTGTTCACGGCCACCCTGCTCCTCCCGGCCAACACGGGCCACCTGCCAGGCGGGGCAGGAGGGGCCACCCTCCCACGGGGGCGGAAAAGGGCTTCGTTCATTCTGCGCTCACAGAAACAGAGCTGACTTCTTAAATCATAGTCTTTCTAGTAGCTAATGTTGTTTCTAAGGCATAAAAGTTTATTGTACAGAAAACAGATAATGTATATAATGCCAAAAATCGTGCTGGAACGTTACATATGATTAGCATTCTCAAACGGGTGGATTCTAGCAGTTTCTCTCCTAGAGGAGGGAAACTACGCTGCCTTTTTATTTCAACCCAACTATTTATTGGCGGAGGGGGCGGGGGGGGGAGCGGAAAACCAGCTTTACAAATAGTTAGACCTGGACGTAACTATTCCACTCCATCAAGTCCAGCAAGGCTGCCACAGTGTCCCCCATCTGTGCAAAACCTGACTTCACAGGGCGGCTCTGCTGCTACTTAGAGCCTCCGGGGGGTTGGGGGGTCAACAAACGATTTATTCACTTTAGGGGAGGAAAGGAAAAATCATTTCTTACACTGCAATCACAGACAGACGATAGACAAAATAACAAGCTCACGTAGGAAGCCACCTGATTTTACACACCTCTCTCTCCACATGTAAGTGTAACATGTACACACAGACCTATGACCTAAAGCCATGGTTTTGTATTCATGAGTACACCAGACCTCACCTGGTGTCTACGCACTCAAATCTAGGAAACTCCAGAATTGGGAGAACCCACACTCAATAGACACATTGTTTCCCAGATTCTTTCGTTGCAAGAGAAACTAAACAATGGCACAAACGATCAGAAAAACATAAATCAATAAGCAAAACAGTGAGAAGAGCTGGCGTGATGAATAACGGAAAAGCAAAGGGAAGGGCTGAGCGAGGCCTGGAGCAGGCGCGCGTCTGGACCGCGGCAGCGGAGGTGAGAACCACGACGCGTCCCCCGGAGCAGCGCGGACGCCCAGCCCTCGCCTGCGGCCCACCCGCCT
>NW_006440645.1:4431863-4446542 GCF_000325575.1 Pteropus alecto | reverse complement strand
GAGATCAGGAGCAGAGGTGAGGGAAGTACAGAGCGAAAGGAAAAGTCACAGCCATCAGGAAGAGACCACGAAAGGTGGCTGCTGAGCGTCGCCGGCCAGGCCGCCGGGGGCAGACGCGGCCCACGCGCCGGCCGCCAGGACGCGGATGTGCTCATCCTCCGGGGCCCGGTGAGCTCCCAGAGGCCCCCTGGCATCTGGCACGCCCCACAGTGTTTGGCCTCCGGGGAGACGGACCATGCCAGCAACACTGGCCTTCTCTGCCAGTTCCTACTATTTCACAGAAAAGAAACAGGACCAGGGATTAAGTGGACACCACATCATGGAACCCACAAATTGTTTTTCACAGAGGTTACTTGTACCTTTACAAAAACAGGACAGAGAAGGGAAGATTTGTTTCTGGGCTGAATGTTCAGACACGTAAATTCACTAAGCAAGTGTTATGCCCTTGAAAACCAACTCTATTATTTTTTTTTTAAGTGGGTCGTAGGGCCAAAATCCAGCTCTCAAGAAAAACAGGCGTTTAACAGCCCATGTAAGTACAATTTTCAATTCTCTCTATTCTGAGTTTACAAATCATCTTCAGTGACTGTGATCACAATATTTCTGTTAAAAACTGACACAGTATAATTTTTGTGAACATTTATAAACATTTTCAGAACTTTTTTCCGATCACCAATGTTTAACTGCTCACCATTTCAAACTTAAAAGAAAAAGGGGTCTTCAGAGAGATGACATCGCAGGGGAAGTGAGCAAGTAGCTTCTAAGGGCTTATGACGCCACGTACCTTGCCTTAAGGCCTTGGCTTACGTGGGTCACGAGTTGGGAAATCTCTTCATCTGTAGTTATTGATTGCTTTCCTCCTGCATGTCGTTTTATTTAAACATCACAGCGTCCTGTGACATCGTTATCATATATACTCAGTAACAAATGAGGGATCTAAAGTCGACGCTTAGTAACTTACTTCAAACTGGGGACACGCTCTGCCCATGTATTTTCCTTTACTTCTTTTAAAATTTAAGAATAATTTTGGGATCTAGAAAGCATACAGTTTGAATAATCCATTTATTCATTTAACGTGTATTTTTGTCTTCCAGGCACTGAGTCTGATCAGGGAATGAACAAGGACCCGCAGCTGGTGGGGATACACAATGAGCAACAAGTGTAACTGAGTAACTCGTATGCCAAAATGATAGCTCCCATGGAGAAAAGTCACACTGAGTGTAAAAGGGGTCGGAATGAGAGCGGCCAGCGTAGAGACGAGGCTGCAGTCACAGGAGGCGCCACTGAGAAGGTGACACTTGAGCAAGCACTTGGAGGCGAAGGAGTTACCCGTCCAGATGCGGGCGGGCCAGGCAGTGCCAGCTACCGCAGGTCAGGCCCGCAGCGTGAGGGGCAGCGAGGAGGCCAGGGTGCGTGCAGTGAGGGCTTGAAGGGGCAGCAGCATGTAGGTCAGGGAGAAAACGACGAGGGAGATTTAAAAGCTATTGTAAATTCTTCTGGCTCCCGCTGAGGACATGAAAAGCCACTGCAGGCTTTCGAGCAGAACAGTGGCATGATCTGATGTTTCCCAGGGTCACTGGCTGCCAAGACTACACCGGGCCAAAGGCAGACGCACAGACACCAGCTAGAGGCCTGCTCAGTGTCACACGCAAGACAGAGGTGACTCAGACCCCAGTGGCGGCACCAGGGGCAGTGAGGAGCTGTCTGCTTCTGGGCGTACTTTGGAGGCGGAGCGCACAGGGTTTCCTGCAAGACTAGGTGTGCAGTGTGAGGAAGGAGAGGGCCCCGGGATGGCACCGAGGCTGACGTCCTCGGACGGTGGGGACAGCTGTGGGAGGGGTCTCACGGGGGAAGGCTGGGAGTTCAGTTTTGAGCACGTTGAGTTTGAGCGGACTATCAGACGTCCCTGCAGAGATCACGAGCGCTTGGCCAGCACGTACTATGCGACAGGTGCATCACCTAACCTTTCTCCCCTCGCTAATGCTAACGCCACAGAATGGGAAGCTGAAAAGTACCGACGCATATGGAATGCCGGAAGGGTGTTAAGTCAGAGTAATTCCAATAAAGCGTTACTCTCAATTCTGAAAGGTATGAGAACTAAAAAAAAAAAGGGATGTAGCTGTGCACACGTGACAGGAACATGAACCCGTCACGTGTCAGAGGGGCACACCTGCAGACTCTGCACAGGACCAGCTTAGCTCGGGGGACTACATAGGGGACGTCGGTGGTGACGACAACGATGCTAATGATTTTAAAGATGGTGTCGGGCGTTTGACCCCTTGTACGGATATCTGAACAGAGAAGCATCAAAACTTTGCAAAAGGATAATCAACGTTTTAAATAGTCTGACTTATTTTTTTGTGTAGATGTGTAATTTGCTTTCAAATTTCGAAGAGTACGTAGAGTGACATGAGGTGTTAATACATACTGAAAGCCTGATCCAAGGAGGTGGTGGGGACAGGCGTCACTGCGGGAGGTCACAGGCATGCAGGAGGGGACGGCTAACATGGTCCACGGGACCCTGGTAGCATGGGGCTGGAAACAGCACGTCCTCACGTTTAGCTTAACATTGGTACAGGTGTGTCCATATCCCCCGGTGGGCAGGTGCCTGTGTTTCTGCTGTCAGGTGAGGGGACCTGGAAGGAAACATCCCTCAGTAGCAGCGAGCACACCTGGCATCCAGATCTGGGCTCCTACCACCTGCTTCCGATAAAAGGAGCCGAGGCTCCCTAGAGAAATGGCCCCTCCAGGCTGGAGTGGGGGACATACAAGATGAGCCCAGAAGAGCCTGGAGGCTGTAAAATAAGGGATGCTCAAAACCCCTACACTGGTGGGGCATGTCAAAGGGACGCAGGAGCCAGCTGAAAAGGAGCCCCACAGCCAAAGCTGAAACAATCTGAACAAACTAAGTAACACAGTACTGGATTATAACCCAAAGTGTAAAACAAATATCCACAAGTAAATACTGATATAAATGACTGAATAGATAAATGGAGGACAAATTTCTCACAGGAAAGAATTCCAAATAATTTACATAGATACTCTGCCCTCAGAGAGACAGAGCATAACCCCGCACCCCCTAAAACGTGAGCTGTGTACAGTGACTTCAGAAGAATCCAGCGTGCGAAGGGTGGGGGTGTATCTTCGCGCCCCCCACCCGCGCCCCCATCTCCTCTCATGCCACTGGCCTCGCAGTCCTCGTCCACTGCTGAATATCAGATGTGAACCTTGTGGCCATTTCCCCATGCTGTGTTCTTGGATTGTTTATTCTTTTACAGTACTTTGATTTTGCAGTTTTGGCTTATGAAAGAGTTTGCTCAACATGAATCCAAAAATGCTTTTGCTTACACCACTTCTGAGAATTAAAAACAGACATGATGTAAGTACTAATGTTGACTACTTCAGGACAAAGTAAAACACACAACTTGTGAAAAGTTAAAAGTAAATTTGATCTTAATCTTGATATATATGTATATGTGTATAGATATAATGTGTATATATATATACACACACATATATATGTTGTGCAAAATTTTATAAGATTAGTTTCTGAAAGAAGCAACAGTTATTAGGCAGTAACATCTGCATTTAATTGTATTTTCTCTCTTAAAAATGATACACATTTCTCTCCAATTATTGCATTTTCTGACAAATTTTATCATATATTGTCAATCTGGATAATGGAGCCCTCAAAAACTACTTGCCTCACTTTGTGTGTAATTCTCATATCTTTGTAAAGGCCAAACAACTAAGAAAATTACTCTATCGGCAAAAAAGTATTTTACTTTTACAGTAATGAAACGTACATCCTCAAAGAATGTAAATTTTTCATATTCACATTTATGGGGGAACACAAGTAACACACTCAAATATCTACTGAGATATTTTTGTTCAGGTTATTACAATCTAAAGCACTTTATAGAAAACAATGTGCAACTTTCTAGCAGATGAAGACCAGGCTGGTTTTTTCGTACCAATGCTTACATTAAGGTTGTTTGGTGATTTAAACTTAAAACTAGTCAGTCTCACTATACGCAATTTTCTTAAAAAATCCACCATGATTTTGTGAACACTTAAGAAATCACAAATCCTAATATTTTTTCTGGACTCCTGTTGCTCATAGCAACAAAATTTACCCTGCTGTGGAATGGAGTAAGGAGCCTGTAGTGTATTAAAGGACTACTCTGCTTCCGCCTCCAAATACAGGCTTTGGCAGTTAAATATAGTTACCCTTTTTACAGAACTTTTGTTATTTTCTAGCTTTGAAAGGAGGGAAAACCCTTAAGAAATTTTTTCAGACAGTGAGAAATCCTTAGCCTGAATGCACTTGTACCACTAATATGTGAGAAAAAAAATGGTACCTAACTTGCTCTTTTTTTCATACCCTTAACTGGTAGTAATCTACCTAACATGATTCTTAGAAACAAAATGTTTTATGTATGCAGAGTATGCTGAAGGAAAACTGGCATGATTCACAAATCTCTGTGGGAATCCCATGCGGGGCAACACGCAGAAGAGCCCAGAGACGCGCCGCACACAGCAGTGGGGAGCGGGGCCAGGCAGAAGGAGAGAGGGGAGAAGGGTGCCTCTGGCAAGCTCAAGTTCATAACCCCAGGTTCTCCAAGTTATAAGGAGCATCTGCATCCCAGAATGATGGCTACTGGTCCTAACACTGGGCTTACACCAAAAGCTGCTACTGTCGACAGCTCAGCACCTCCGGATCTGACTCAGAGGAGCAAGCCGCTCACTGAACCGCAGACAACGCCTCCTTGGTTGTGGGGCCTGGATGGTCACCATCTCACCTGAAGACCGACAGCCCACCCGGACGGATGTGAGGCTGGCGGCAAGGGCCCCAACTACGTCTTGGCTGATGCCACTCCTCAGAGGAAACATAAATCCTGAATTTTCCAGTAGAACAGCTGGAGCTTTGTCTCGACAGAAAAGTTTGTGATAAACGTCTCGGCATTGCTAAATTAATTCCTACTGCATCAACCTGAAGGAAATCTGTACCAGGAAGAATTAACACACATCCATAGAGACAGAGACACATTGAAGACTAAATAAAACGCCATGACCTTCATCTTGCGAAAGGTCCTGCTGAGCTGAGGCAGGAACGAGGGAACGGTTTATTTTGAGCGCCGTATGCCTGTGCAGTACAGAATCGACAGTCTGGGAAGCTTCACGCCTGCTTCCCGAGAGGAGGTCAGAATTCTCTGAGTTTGCCGTCTAGAGAACTCTAAGAATGAGCAGACAGTTTCAGGTCTATTGTCTCAGCCGCGTCTCCTCTCACGGACCCGAGGAGCTTCTGTTCCCATCACTTTCGACAGCTATGGAGCTTTTGTTGTTAGGGATGTACCTGCATTCCAGACTATGTGCCCGAGACTAACAAGCCCTCTGATGACAGGTTACCGGACCTTCTCATCTCAGCAGGTGGAAAATGGGGTGACCATCTCAAAGCGCTCACTGAGCCAGACAACGACCCAGACGAGGCTGGAGGTCATCTGACTGGCGGTGTCTGTAGTTAGTCATGACGGAAGCCGACGTGTGTGGATCTCTCTTCTCCGCCACCTTCCCTGTCTGACAGCAGCCAGACCAACACTATTACAGAAGCCATGGCGATCCACGCCGTATGTGAGCTGCCACACCCTGCGGTGAAGCCCTCTTCCTTCCTCTCCAAGATCAAGGTCATCCAAAATGACCCACTGACTCGCTATCCTGGAAATATTAAAATGCCACTTTGGTAGATTTCCCAAAGTATTAACTCATGCCTTGAGTTGAGAACAGACTGGTAGAAAAAAAGACAAGAACAGCGAAGAAAGTCAAAGTCCCTAGTCAATCTTTCAGAGCTATTTTCACCAGAGCAACCGCACCCATTCCCCTCTCTTAACTACTACGTCCATGCTGATGACACCCACGTCTGCATGTCAGCACCCACATCTGCCTGTCTCCCCTAAGCTCCCGACCCATAACTCCAACCCCGTAGTGAACACCTTCAGCTGAATGCCTTCCGGGCAACTCGAGACAGGTGTACATTTGACCCTGTATTACCTTCTCCCAGAACTTGACCTTCTCCTCTTCCCCCTTTCTCATCTGCCTTCTCATCCAAACTAGAAATCGAGGAGCTGACTTTGACTTTTCCCTGCGCTACACTGTCACATGGAGCCCATCGCAAGCGCTAGCGCGTGACTTGGCCTCTCTGCCCTGGTGTTACTGGGTTTCCATCATCGCTCACTTAAACTGGTCTGTGTCCACCAGTCCCGGCCTCCTCAAACCCATCCGGTACACCAGCGGTCCCCAACCTTCTTGGCACCAGGGACCGATGCCCCCATGAGACTCTCACGCCTGATGATCTGAGGTGGCGCCGATGCTGGCTCTGGGAGCGGCTGTGAATACAGATGAAGCTTCGCTCCCCCACCTGCCGCTCCCCTGCTGCTGAGCGGCCTGGTTCTTAACAGGCCACAGACCCGTACAGGTCCACGGCCCGGGGGTTGGGGACCCCTGCTGTACGCTGCCGTTGGAGTCATCTTTCTCTAATTCAGATTGGATTGTGTCTCTTCTTAAAATCCTTCACAGCTTTCAGCACGCCGTCTGCCTACCTCTCCAGCCCTAGCCCTTCCGCTCCATCTTGTGATCCCTTTGCCCTCTATGCGGGGCAGGAACGAACTACTTGTAACTCTAGAGATAGGCCCAGTGAGCTCTGTGCACCCACGCCTTTGCATGTGCTGCGTCCTACAATTACCCACGGCCTCGTCTCCGATTTCTGCTCCTTGACCTGCCTGATGAACTCCTTCCTCTACGTCATCTAAAGTCCCGGAGGTTATCCTGCCCAGCCTACACGAATTCAATCCCTTCCTTTCCTGTATTACTTCCTATGTCATAACACTTCTTACTTCCTTTCTTTTATTACTATGCATGTATGCAAGACACAGAAGAAACACATCAGAACCCTTACACATTATTACAAATACTTACACATCTGCCACCTTCCCCAGGATTGTGACCCATTAAAGGCTCAGACCATTTTTCATTCAGTTTTATAACCCTGGCACACTGTACACTCAGTAAGTATTGCCTATTCTTGAAGATTCTAAAATTTATTTAACTACAAAAAAAAGAGAGAGAGAGAGAGCCACTACACCCAAATTTGTTTTTTATCCCACAAAAACAACATAAATTGATAATATCAACATAGTTATATCTTTGCCAGATGATCAACCTGTACGTCTGTGTAAGTATCTTCAGAAATCCAAAAATCTTCACTCAGAAAAAAATTTCAAAAACTACTTGTATAGCTCAAAACGCCACAGCTGCTTGGTCCTGACAGATGCTTTCCGTGGGGGAGTCACAGAAGGGTCATCACCAGCCACTGGGCTGCTGTGACGGCCGTAGCCTGACTGCTGATGTATAGACACACGTGCTTTCAGGTACGTGTCCTCTCTGCTCCCCCGGTCACTTCATACCCCTGCACCGGTGCCCGGCACTGTTCCTGACCAACAGACCTGCCATCTGGTTCTGACAACAAAGGTGAGGTTGACGGGGAGCCTGCGCTCGTGAAAAGAGTGGGAACCAGGAGCTATGACCCCTGACGGGCTGTGACAAAAAGTAGAGAAGGAGAAGTCCCCGTCCTGACTGAGCTCTCCTACAAACGCAAAGTATCTCGAGGAGGAAGGCCTGAGTGACTCCAGGGCCTACTGTGGATTAGACCCTGACTGAGGCACTCGATATAAATCATCCAATTCTGTCCTCCCCAAAACTCTGTGACATAGGCTCGCTGGTGTCTCCATTTTACAGGGAAGAGAACTAACTAGGAATAATTTGCCCAAGAACACACAGTGACAAGTGGCAGAGCCAGCATCTGTTCCTAGGTGACAAGCCCATATTCTCACTTAGGATTCTGCACTGCAAGTGTTCTGGATGGCACAACTGAAAGAAGAAACTTAACAACTGGTACTTGAAAGTTTCTATGTCCCTCCCACTGATCTGCAAACCACCGCGCAATATAAGAAATGTTAGTTGAGCAGCTTTGCGGAGGAGGCAGGACGGGCCGTGAACACTCATGCTCGGGGGGCCAGGCGGCCTCGAGTGACCCAGGCGCTGCCTCGTACGAGCCTTTGCTCGGTCACTGGATTCTGACCGAGAACTTTAGTTTCTGCATCTGTGAAATAAAGAGCATAGCACTCTCTACTTTATGGGGTGAATATGGAGATCAAATGATATAATGCCTGCAAAACTCTTAATAAAGATTTAAGAACCACCAACGCTGGCACATTAACAGCAGTAAAAGCTAAAAAAGAAACAGGAGAAAAGCTACAGAAACAGAAGTGGTACTTACGGAAGCCAGCAGCCGTCCATCCTCCTTCATGGCGAGATAGCGGTTCGCACACACTCCCTTGATGGACACGACCCCTCTCTCCTCTGCTTGCAGTTGTAGTTTGACTAGAAGTAACGAGGGAAAAAATGACCTTTGTAGCATCATAGAAAAAGGAGCCAGATACACATTTATGCAACGTAAACACAAGAGACGCCTGAGCAACCAGGTGATCCACTCTGGGCAACGGCGCCCCGTGGGTCGGGTGGACAGGGGACAGGCGATGGATGTCAATGACATGCCATCAGGACGCGATGCAGATCCACGAGAGAGCACGAGAGTCCCTCGACGCCCTTCTCACTCCATGCAGCGGGCAGAGGAGTGACAGAATGGGGAACGCGTTTTCCTTTTACGTACAATTAGCTTCCACTCGGCCCTGTTAACTGCTCAAGTTAAAAAAAAAGTTTTACAGGGAAGGGAACTGACTATTTTAAGAGTACATAAAAATGTAAACAACTTGTGAGAATTTCCATGCCACTGCCTAAGTTTAAACTTTAAAAGTTATTTTTAACCAATTCTTCATAAGGAGAAGAGAATCGAATTGCTCAGTGTCATCTCCTGGTTTGTATTTCCTGGAGTTCCAACGCATCTTCCTTCTGCTCTTCCCTTCAATACAATACCAATGCATTTATCTTTCTTTATCGAGAAATCTATTTTTTTGCAAATTTATCTACCTAGTGGAAAAACAGAATGCTTATACAGTGTGACAAAAGATTCAGAACGTAAGACTTTGAAGAGGGCGGATAACCTGAACTACCACGTTATCATGATTAAGCAGAATGGAGGAAAACAAAAAACAGATATTACATGGTTATAATGATAATGCCACACGGACAGATAACCATTTAATTAATTCAAATAAAAACGAAGTTAAAAATTTCCATTTTGTTCTTCTTGCAAAATTTCTAATTTGCATTCTCCTGCCCAAAATGTACTTTAACAAATACGGGTTACCTAAAAAAAAAATAGGTTCTAGGGCTAAATAAGTTACGAAACAACTCTGTTGTTTACAAGAAAAGTACTTTAAATACAAACACACGAGCAAATTGAAAGTAAAAATGTAGGAAAAAATAAATAAAACGCATACCCTGAGTATAATATGCTGGCATGGCTATATTAATATCAACTAATGTGGACGTCGAGGCAAATGGCCTAACTACAGACGAACAGGGTCCCATTAAGACGACATAACCTTAAATGTGTAGCACCTAATAAGAGAACTTTAAAATATCTGACGCAAAAATTGACAAAATAAACCAGTAAGAATATGGAGTATGTGAATAACATTATCAACCCACCCGACTGAGCATTTTTTTTTTTAGATCATGTAGATTTCATTCACCTGAGGCTTTATCCTCCTCCTAACATCACAGTCATTTGAAAGCTATGCTAAAAAAACTGCCTCTGCCACCATGGTGAGCCAGCCAGTGCTTCCTGGCCTAGTGGACTTGAACTGTTCGAATCGATCCACTCCAGGTGAGGAGGTCTTTTCCCAAAGTCACCATAATGTTAAGGAATATGAAGGGCTCTTCCCCTGAACTGTTGGTCCCCACGGTTCGTTTTGTTGGTTTTTTTTTAACAGTCTGCGATATAATCCACACAGGATGCGATTCAGTGTCCTTTAGTATGTTCGCAGAGTTGTCCAACCATCACGATTAATTTTAGAGCATTTCCGTCAGCCCATACCCTTTAGCACTCACCTCCCGCGACCCTAACGCCACCAACCCTAGGCCCAGGCTACCGCTAATCTACTTCCTGTCTCTACAGATTTCCTTATGCTGGATGCTTCACATAAACAGGATCAGACGCTCCGTGGTCCCTTGTGACTGGCTTCTTTCTTTTAGCATAACGTCTTCCAGGTTCATCCATGTTGTGCATGTAGCAGTACTTCATTTTTTATTAGCAAATAATATTTCATTGAGCGGGCAGACCGCATTTGATGTACTCATCCATTAGTGAATGGACCTTGTGTTTGTTTCCAATTTTGGGCTACTACAAACAATGCTTCTATGCACATTTGCGTACAATATTTTGTACAGACACGTTCTCTTGGGTATATACCGAGAAGTCGAGAAGTCAAATTACTGGGTCGTGTGGTAACTCTCTGTTTCATCATTTGAGGAGCTGTCAGACTATTTTCCAAAGCAACCACTTTACATTCCCATTAGAAACTGAGGATTCCAATTTCTCCACATCCGGGCCACACCTGTTATAGCCTGTGTTTTGTTATTTTAAAATTATAACCATCCTAATTGTGTGTGAAGTAATATCTTGAAGTTCTGATTTGTATTTTTCTGATGCGTAATGACGTTGAGCATCTTCTCATGTGCGCATGGGATATTTATATATCTTCTTTAGAAAATGTCCATTCACATCAGGTTGTTTTTTTACCATTGAGTTGTAAGAGTTCATTATATATTCTAGATACAAATTCCAGATATCTGACTTATGAATATTTTCTCCCATTTTGTGGGCTGTCTTTTTACTTTCTTGATGTTTTCCTTTGAAGCATAAATATTTTTAATTTTCATGAAACCCAATTTATCCATTTTATTCTTTCATTGTTTGTGCTTTTAGTGACGTATCTAAGAAACCATTGCCTAAACCAAGAACGTGAAGGTTTACATCTGTGCTTTTCTCTTAAGAGTTTTTAGTTTTACCTCATTCGTTTAGGTCTTGATCCATTTTGAGTTAATTTTTGTATGTAGTATGAGGGTCAAACTTCATTCTTATGCATCTGAATATTTGATAATATTCAAATGAGTATTGATAAGGTCTCTACACCCAACATCTGCATTCTTTTCAAGGAATATTTCCAAGAATAAATTATTGCAGGGCATAAAATAAGCTGCAATACATTTAAAAGGGTTGAAATTATACAGAGTATATTAGAAACTAGTAACAATAAGATCTAAAAAAATCTCTCAAATATTTGGAGTTTAAGCAATACATTTCTAAATAAAACACAGATAAAAGAAAACTTAAGGGGAATTAGATAATATCTCTAAGTATGTGATAATAAAAACAACATGCTTAAAGGAAAAGTTATAGCTTTAAGTGTACTAGAAAAGCAAAAAATTATAAAAATCTACACTTCTACCTTAAGAACTAGAAAAAGTGCAAATTAAGCCCAAATAGCAGAGAGAATACTTACTATGTAAAAATCATACACTTGAATATATACAGATTAGTAGAAAATAATCTCAAAGAGTTAACAATGATTTTGAGGTGATGAAATAAAAATAATATTTTTTGTTACTTAAAAATTTTTCTTGGTTGAGCATATGTGACTTCTATAATAAGAACATAGTGTTAACACTGTCGGAATTTTAAAATAATCCAGAACAAAATGCCAGTGTGTGCCATATTAAACATGACTATGAAAACAACTCACTTTCATGAGTTTCCGGAGGGAGAGAAAAATTTTCAATCGAAGGAGACATAAGAGACATGTCAACCAAAAGCACTGCGTGAACCATGTTTGAGTCTCGATTAAAGCAAAACAACAGTAGAGAGCGTGAGGCCACAGGGGACACTTTAACATTCCTGGCACATTTTACGCTTTTAAGACAGCTTTTAAAAGTTTTAGGCATGAGAATGGAACGGTACTTGTTTTTTTAAGTCCTTATCCTTTAGAGATACATATGAAGCATCTACATAGCTAATATGCACTAATACATACATATCACTCACGTCACGACTTGTGTAACCATCTTTAAATAACGAAGGGATGACAGAACGTCTATCCCACTGTGGGGCAGCGGGGGGGCGGGGGAGCAGGTGGAGATGCAGATGAACTGAGACCAGTCACGTGGTAACCACTGAAGCTGGGGGATGGGCACATGAGCGCCACCGTGCGGGTCCTTCTATCTTTGTGTATATGTTTAAAACTCTCTAATAAAAAGACCTTCGGGTTATAAAAGAACAGAGAGAAGCCAAAGGCAGTTCAGTGGGCAGTTAGTGTTAAGTGAATTGAAGGGTATCGTCTTAGACCACCCGCTGCTCTAAAAGAAACACCCAAGGCTGGACGACTTGGGGAACAAACACTGATTTCACGCGGTTCTGGGCCGAGGAGTCCGACGCCAGTGCGCTGCTAGGTTGGGGGGCTGCTGCGTGCTTTGCCTCCTCCCCGTGGCCTCATGCGGAGAAGGGGCCGGGAGCTCTGTGGGCTTCTTTAATGAAGACACAGATCCCACTCGCAAGGGCTCCATCCTCCTGACCTCCCAAGGCCCCGCCTGCTAACACCATCATATTGGGGGTTAGAATTTCAACATATAAATTTGGGGGAGGTGGGGACAGAAACTCTCAGTCCTTAACAGCTAGAATCCCTGAGATACTGTGCGGGTCTGTATAATGTGTAACCTCAGCTGCTACTCAAGGTTTCTGGGCTGTCCGGGGAAATTAAATCCAGTTACATTCGAGTCAGCCTTTCAGTTGTCGCTGTCCCATGTTGGGTTGGCTTCACGGGGAAGAAAGAAATCATAAAAAAAAAAATCATCCTTGAGATTTAGAAGATTCTTACCAAGCAAAGCCACTGGATCTTACGACACGGTAAAGGCAATAAGCCAAAGACACAGTTCATTTGCTGGGGGAGAAGGGGAAGAGGGTTTTCTTAAGGGAGGAGTTTTAAATATCAAGTCCTACAAGACAGGCAGTGAAAGAAATTATATTACATTTCCACATAATAAGTACATTGTAAAATTTTCCACACTTTTCCGGAAATTAAACAATATAATGAACAGACAAGCTAGCAAAAATTTGTTCTGAAAAATGGAGGATGGCGTAATCCACAATTCTTCCGAACCATTAAAAAAAAAAAAAAAAATCCATTCCCTTCTCTGTCCAACTAGGGAATCTATTATCCTCAGCCAGTGTCTGGAAATAGCAAAGTATGCGTTCATATTTTTATACTTGGATAAATGTTACAACCTGGTTTTCTCCTTATGTAAAAACTAGTCCCTGCTTTAATACTTCAGTCCAGCTTTTTGGTTATACACTTGAAAAGTGTCTGTCACAGCGGTCAAAAAGAGATTTTATCCAGGATAATAATATGAAGCCTGCCACCTAAAAAGTGCTTAATGAATGACTGACTGTAGAACAGAACACCCCTTTCTGCAGTACTGCGTGTGCCCATCCTGCGGCGCACACACATCCGCCCTGTGGTCAGCCCCTCCGGCCTCGCCTCTCCACTCTCCCAGCAGCCTGCCTCCCCCACGCAGGACGCAGGATGGTGTAGACCACACCTGTCTGTCCCTCCCTGCCTGTGAGCTTCTTGGGGGCAGGAGCTGTTCTATGTCCACCTCTGTGCTCGGTGCCAGGCACACAGAAGCATCTAGCGAGGGCTGGGTGGATGAGAGCTTCTCAGCAGGAGAAAATCTAGTCGGAAGTAACGGCGGCAATGTCTTCAGTGTCACGTAAGAGTTTACGGGTGCTGGGAGACTACGGAGAAGGACAGCCTGATGGCCCGATGGAAAGCCGGGGATTCCCCAGGGAGGGACGAGGAGCCTCGTGAACGAGGTGCAGGGCCGGGCGACACGGGGCATGGGATTCCAGGCAGGATGTCATTCCAGGGCTGAGGCACGAAACGGCCACCCTTGTGTTAAACAGCCAAGTCCTAGGCAGCCAGAGCCATCAGCAGAATCTAGCCTGAGAAACTGTGCAGGTCCAATAATCCAGTTTCCTCGACAATCCATTACAAGGGAGTAAAAAGGACTGAAGGACGACCCGAGACCAAAAAACAAAAGAAAAGGCTTAAAACGCACATATTTTTAAAAGGCAAAACTGAAGTAGCATATTGAAGGGTGCCTATCGGTGTGATGAGCCTATTCAGGAACGCGAAAAAGCGATTAAAATGAAAATCTCTGAACGTTCACCGGGGAGGCAGGGGCTGTGACGAGGACAGGGGACACGGAGAGGCTCCGGGGTGGCTGGAGACTACACTAAAGCACGTTGTTAAATCGGACCTCAGACACTGATCTAAACCAGCCCCTTTCGGCAAGCTGGAGAACACTCGCTGTATTCAGTTTATGGATGCGCAAAAGTCAACAACTTTGATAAACACAGACTTCTGGTGGCTTTCTAATGTTGATATTAAATCCAGTAAGAGATGAAAATAAAAAAATAGTGTTATCCAAGCTTAAAATTCAACTCTTTTTCTGTTGTAACATAAAAACAAAAACCGAACTGAACAATCCCATCATTAGGCAACATCTTAGAGGTCCAGCCACCCCACCATTACGCGATTATCTTTCAAATCCCACCCCATCTTCAACATCCATGCGCAACAGCTGTCTTTAACCTGAAAACCTTAG
>NW_006440645.1:4416569-4431831 GCF_000325575.1 Pteropus alecto | reverse complement strand
ATGTGTAAGCAAAGGCTCAGAAACTCTCATCACCATAAGACGACCTCTCAAATGTTCCTGCGCTCACATCCTTAGCATGTGGCACACTCAGTTATGCAGCAGAAAAAATCGTCATCAACCGAATTGTTATTTCAATGTTACCACCATTGCTCAAACTGTTTGGAACTCCCGTTTTGGAATTTTCTTCAGAATCTGCATCATTTTCTTTTGAATATGCTCATGGACAGTAAACCTTAAAATCATAAATACTGGTTTATAAAGGAGACCCTTCAGAGATTCTTCCGTGTGCCCTCCTCATTTGTAAATAAGGAAGCTGACACCTACTCAGGTTTGGTTTTGGGGAAAAAAAAAAATACGGTTTCTGGGAACAGTCAAGTCAGGGTTTCCAAGAACAGTGAATACATTTATTCAGCCATTCAACAAACACGTTAGTGACAGCTACGTGCTAGGAAGTGTGCTTAGCGGCAGGAAGCGCAGAGGAAAACACGGCATCGGTCCTTGGCCCGAAGAACACGCAGCCCTGTCAGGGAGGAGAGGGCTGTATGCAGAAAAATGGCCGCCAGGCTCCGCACCGTAAGTGCCATGAGAGCTCCACACACGCCACCCAGAGAGCACTCGGAAGGTACAGCTGAGCCAGCCTGGGAGCTCAGGGGGGTCCGAGAAGCAACGACAACTGAAGGCGGACCGAAAATCAGCAGGGCTTTGCCAGGAAAAGAGAGTAGGAACAGCAACGGAAAACATCCTTATTTGTATAACTTCCGAAGGAGAAAGGGCGAGGGGGCAAGCAGCACTTCCCAGGGACACCAGGACTCAGGTCCGGCCTGTGAAACGGAAGGGAGGAGGAGGGGGACATTCAAACAGCTGGGATGCTGACGAGGCCATAAATTAGTGAGAGGTGGAGGAAACAGAATCAATGGGATTGGATATGAAGGAAATGTAGGGACTGGGGTTGGGGAAGACAGAGGAGAGGGAGGGAAGGAGAGAGGGAGGGAGGAAGGAAGGGAGGGGGGGAGGAGGGAGGAAGGATCTGAGAGAAGAGATAGATGGTTCGCCAAAACCGTACGGAGAAAGAGCCGGGACTGGAACATCCTGTCTGCTCGGATCCTGATGGCCCACAAGTCAGTTTCTGTGAGCTCGACGGGACGGAGGGGAGGAAGGAGGGAGGAAGGAGGGAGGAAGGAGGGAGGAGTCCGGAACGTGTCCAGGCTCCTCTCTGTCGGGGAGAATCTGGAGACCGCTGAGACGGGAAACAGGAGGAGGGCCAAGGAGGCGAGGAGACAGCGAGGTGTGTTCCCTTCAGGTGTAGTCAAAGTACGTGGAAAATCCAAACAGAGATTTCCAGAAGAAACCAGCTCATGAGAAATCTGCGCTAGAAAGAAAGACTCGGTGATCTTAGCAAACGGCGGCCTTGGGCGCACAGGCTGCGCCTGACCCGGACAGGTGGACACACAAGGCTGAGACCCCCAGAAGAGTGTGTGGCAGGTGTGATTTCAAGGACAAAACTCAGAATCCCGGCAGCTCTGACATTTATGGAAGGAGGAAGAGCCTGGAGTAGGATAGCCAGTCCACGCCAGTGCGGGAAGGTATGTGTACACACACCTGACAACTACTACTACCAAACACACACACACACACCGCACACACCTGACAACTACTACTACCAAACATACACACACACCGCACACACACACACACAGATCTGGGAACCAAGGGACAAAAACTTATTCTTTGTAAATGGTACAATTTCCTGCATTAAAAATCAAGAGACTATCTAACGCAAAGAGATATTCTAGATTGGATCCTGGAAGAGAAAAAGGACATTCGTGGAACAGGTGGAGAAATCCAGATAAAGCCGGCAGCTAACAGGAAGGAGCCGGTATCGGTTTTTAGTTTTGACACCAGGGCCGCAGTTATGTGAGACGTTAACCTCAGGGAAAGCTGGGTGAAGGGTATGGGGCAACTCCCTGGTAAATCCTCACCACTCCTCTGTAAATCTGAAATTATTCCTCACTAAAAAGTTTTTTAAAAGTCAAAATAAAATACAAACACGCTACAGAAATAATTCAGCGAGGTTGCTTGGTATAAGAAAACATAAAAATGAATTGAATTTCTGGAACCCTACCAAAACCTGTTAGAATGTGTCATTACATTTAAAAGGATGCCATCTGTGATCAAAGCTCGAGGTACTTCTACGGAGAAAGCTACAAAACGCTACTGGAAGCCATTTTTCAAAGACTTTTAAAAGGGGAGCTACGCATAGGCTTGCAGAAGAGAAGACTCGGTATAGTAAAGAAAGCCCTTCTCCCCCGAAGGAGTGGGCAGAGGCAGGAAACCAGGACGGCGTAAAAACCAAGCGGTGACAGAATCTCAAGTGGGGCCTTCAAAAGGCGCTTCGGTGTCCAACGGGATGAAAGGAGCCGGGAACACAGACGGAAAAGGAGTCACTAGATTCAACCACAGTAAGAACCCGGGAGCTGTGAATGCGAACAACTTCCTCAAGGACCCGGACTGAAGTAAACCACAGAAATCAGACTGCGGTACTCGGGAAAAAAATAAATAACACGGTGGCCAGTGCGAGGACTGTGGAGACCGGCAGAACCGGAACTCGAGATCGGGCTTCGCCACCTGCTGCTGCTGGTGAAGCTTGGAGCAGAGCGAACCTCCCTCCACGTATGAAAATAATTACCAAATACTCTGGCTGCCTACTCCATCTACCGGCTTGCTTTCCATTGCTTTGTTTTGAGATTCAAGGAGTTACACAGTATTTGTCAGGGAACCTTGTACTTGATCAAGGACGAGGGACTATCTAGAAGAGGGCAAGTGTGACCTACATGATGTGACATTTCTAAAAAGGTCATTTTTGCTGTATAACACGTCTTACCATAGTGAGGTTGATTCCTTACCGACAGCAAAGAAAGTTAGTTTCACTATTCTCACGGGAAATCAATGACATGGTACTTGCTGCAAAGAAGACAAAGACCTTATACAACTTCTCAGTCCATTCTCCTGTGTTTATTATTTATTCCCTGAACAAAATGGTATCGGTCGCATCCTACGTCAGGAACATTCTAGGAGATAGAGACACAACCGTAAACGACACCTACAGTCTCCGCCCTCGGGGCTTACGCTCCAGTGGCATCGCGTGGTGTGTCCTGGTTGGGCGGCGTTCACGATATTTCTCATTTCAGTAATGTGAAGCCGAAGTAAACAGAAACCCCCCACCGAGCTCACGAAGATAACGGGAAAGCAGGCGTCCCTCGCTCCGTCTGCAGACGAGGAACACTCGTCCTTCCTCACATTCGCATCTCAGAACGGGGCGCATTTTAATGTATTTGATCCAAACGACCTTTTTCACTTTACAACTGAGTGAGGGAGTGTGTTAGCTTTCCAATGGAATTATCTCTTTGAGTCAAAAAATAAGTGACTCAGGTTTAGTAGCAGTCTCCCTGGAACTGAAATTCCCAAGCAGTTGGTAACTAAATCCCCCAGTATCAGCTACGGGCTTCTTTTCTCCTATCAGGAATCATGCAACTCAAGGCTGAAGACCAGGCACTGACAACCCCTGAACGCAAAGACATCTGGCAAAGGAGCCCAGGAAACAAAAGACGCTCATCGGCCAACAATGAAAACCTTTAAGTGTCTCTCTCCGTCTCTATCTCCGTCTCTATCTCTCTCTGTCTCTCTCTCTGTCTCTCTCTCTCTCTCTCTCCACACACACACACGGAGGACTGGAGGTAATAATCATATGAATACCAAAGATCATCAAACTAAATTTGTTTATTCCTTCTTTTCCTTTTTCTAAACAAAACACAAACATGACGAACCAGATTCACACGGCCCCTCTCATTAAACTTCCATTTTTTATTATTTGCTTTGCACAGCATCCCAGAACCCAAAACCACAGATGCTATTCTCTTCATAATGCAGCTGGCTGGTTTAGGTTCACAGAGAAGAACTACAGACACACAGTTATTCATTAAAATTTTAGCAACACCTCAGTTCGCAAAGAAGGTTAAAGTTGGACATAATAGGAAAGAAAAACAGGAAGGAAGGAAGGAAGGAAGGAAGGAAGGAAGGAAGGAAGGAAGGAAGGAAGGAAGGAAGGAAGGAAGGAAGGAAAGGACGGACCTTAGAGATCCACGAATCCCTTCATTACTACTCGATCAGGACATAACTTTACGAGCCCATTAAATCTTTCTATCAATTCCTACAACCCTAATGTAGAAACTGATTTTACTATGGGACTTACGATGTCGATGATGACAAAATACGTAAAACACTTTACATAAAAACAAGTGTAATACGATGTTCGAAATACAAATCTCTAGCCGCAATTATAATACCACTAAGCCATACCATTTAATTTCTGCAATTAAGTAATTGAAAAAGTACTGCTGATTTATGGCACAGAATTACAAGCAATTCCGATCCATAAAAACGTACACATTTCCTCCAATATCTCCTCTACCAGACTTCATACTCCATGCCCTAAGATGCAAGCGTTGGGCTGGCAGAGCCACAGATAAGAGCAAGTGTCACAGAGGCCCCGGGGCTGTGGACATCAGATCATCACTGACCCTCCTAATAACACAGCTGCCGGTTCAAGAATGGCATTGGTTCTCACTTCTCCGGCGGCATCGGATAATCACGGCGGACTGAGAGCAGGCAGGGGGAAAGACCGCCTGGCATTCTGTGGCATTCCGGAAGTTCCGGGTGCAATGCGGGCTAACGCAGAGCTGCGCACAGCAGAGAGGGGTCAAAGATGGAGTGGAAGACGGAGCTCCCACGTCCTAAGGCCGAGCAGTAAAGGGCCACAGCAGCTTGACAGGCAGGGAAAACACCTGCCTCACCCTTCCCGCGGCTTCCGGGGGCCCCAGGCAGGACCCCGACTACCCTGGTGTCGGGGGAAGGCCGGGAGTGCTCTGCCGCCGAGGGGACTCTGTGGCCTGCTCTGTGGAGGCCGTGAATGCAGGCAGGACGGCCCAGGGCCCCACAGCGTCGCCCGGCACAGCCACACAGCGCGACACTCAGGAGCACACGCCGATGAACACCAGCTTCCAGCCACAAAGCCATCAGCCCTGCGTAAGTGTTAAACGGTCCTTTCTTCCCAGTGGCCAACTGCTGAAGAAAGTGAACTGGGCTGGTGGCTGCTGGAGGTGGGGTCGGAGCAACAAGTGTGGCTACGAAAGGACCGGCTGTGACGCCGGACGGACGCCGGACGCCGTGTCCCGGCTCCTGCCCGTGTGGGTGTCAGCGCCCTGGCGGAGACACTGTGCTGCCGGGGCGCGGGGCGCCTCGGCTGGGGAGAGCCGGCTGGGAGGGCGTGGAAGCTCTATTTCTTACGACTGCCTGTAAATCCACATTTAACTCCAATTTTTAAAAAAAATTTTTAAATGTCAGCCGACTAGTTCAAAATCTCACCTGGTTTAATGGGTAACATTCGCAACGTGTTTAAGAGACAGAATTATTTGAGAGAAAAAAAATAAAAGCCGCGGAGGACCCACGGGGCGGGGGGCGGGGGGGCAGCCGCGGACCGGCAGCTCCCGGCAGCTCCCGCCGCTGCGTGAGGCTTTCTTCATTCCGGCTCCTGCTGACTCGCCAGCAGCTCGGTCCTGTCCGGGCACGTGGCATCGAACACGAGACACCACCACGCGAAAATCTGGTGCGACGTTTCAGCTAATACTCAACTTTAACGATTTTACTCTAATAATCATGGGGGAAGCATGAAACGCTGCTAAGAAGAATCATTATTCGAAAAAAAAATTTTGATGGCTCATTCTGCTTACCAAATTCTCAATCATTCAGAGGCTCGTTTTACGGTCTGGGGCCACTCTGCCCACCACGGCCGCTCGCCGCCTCCGCCCTTCCTCTCGGCCTCCGAGTCCTCCCGCAGGGCGTGCGGGCCGAGAAAGGAGGGAAGCCTCAAGCATCACTTCTGCTGCCTGGTTGGTGCCGTATTCAAGAATCGGGTGGCAGAAGAGAATTATATAAAGACAAGGCCAAGAGATGGTCTGTGGCTCCGATCGTTGGATGTCTACAGATCGCTATAGTTTTCATTAGCAAAGAACCCAGACAGCTGCTCTGCTGCCCCCAGAACACGGACAACTTCACGTGTCTTTGTGTCTCCTACGTTTACTAAATAAGGGGCGGCTGGCCCCCGGGGGGCATCTGTGCTGCTTACGGGGACAGGGCCTCCGCCGAGGTCTCTGGAGCGGGAAGCAGACGCGCCAGGCTTCCGACGAGCTGCCTGCTCCGCGGTCCGAGGAGACCAGCGTGGACGGGCCTCTGGGGAAGTCAGTACCTGACACAGAACGAGCTGCTGCAGGGCAGACGGTCGTTCGGGGCGGCCTCTGCTGGAAGCTCGGAAATGCCTCACCGGAAAACCGCCGCCGGCGGCTCTAAATGTTAGTTCTGCAGCACCAGGCCGGTCCTGAAGCTCCCTTATCCACCCTTTCAGTTGGTCTCAGAGTAAGTGGACCTGAGCACTCAAGGGACACTGTGAAACTCTCCATGCTAAAGCAGAGAGCCAACCTCAAGGCCTACAGGGCCCATGCAAGGGACACCCAGAGTGGAGCGGCTCGGTGACGAGACTAAGGCGGGCAGGGAGCAGTGGGGCCTGCGCTCCACTACAGAATGCACACCCCAACCAGGGGGCCGCCACGGCTGAGCGCCAGCCCGGGCAGTTCCAACTCTGCACCTCACTCTCACACGCGCTCACACACACACACGCACTCATGCTCACGCACGCACACACACACACAGGCTGTGACTGGAACTTGGCTTGTGGGTCACCAGTTTGAAATCCCTTCTTCCAAGGCTATGAACCCAGCCAGAGGGCCCTGGAATCAGAAGCAGGATGAAGGACAAACACACGAGCCGCCTCAGCGAGCGTCCCGCATGCCCGAGAGAGACGGGGCTCCCGGTGACAGCCTCCCCGGGGAGCCTGCGCCCTGTTGGAGAGGCTTCCTGGCTGCCCGCCCGCCAGAGGCCGAGTCTCCCTCAAGCTGAGTGCCCCCCGGAGAATCCGCCGCCAGCTGGGCTGGGCCGGCAGCTCCCCCGGGGGCGGGTGCCCATGCGCGGGGCTGTGTGTGTCCCTGGCACTTCCTTCTGGATCGAAGAGTTCACATTCACTTGCGACACTCACAGGATTCAGGAATTCAGGAGCCCAGCACAGGACACAGAGCAGCGAGTGTGCGAGGGAGGAGCAGCTCCGGCGGGCAGGGCGGGGCGGGGACAGGGACGGGACCGGCAGCCGCCCAGTGTTCCCGCTCACTCACCGCGCTCCCCCACACAGCCATTCTGTGTGACTGGGAAAGTCATTAGGAAAATACCTTTCAAAGCCGGCTTCGCACAGAGAGGGTTTGACTTTTCTCTCATGAAAATAGCCGGGCAGCACGTCTCTCAATCGGTGACCTCCGCGCTGGAAAACGTTGCTTGCGGCCAAGCGCCCTGGGCGCCCCGCTGCCCCCCAGGAGGAACACGCCTCCCTGCGCCTGGCAGGACGGGCTGGGTGGACGCGGCAGGAAGCCGAGCCGGCTCTGCCGCCTGCCTGTGCGTCGCCAGGGAGGGACGGGGCCCCCTCTCCAGCTGTGCTGAGGAGGTGACGGGATGAGACAGGGTCGCGGTAAGAGGGGCCCATGGCTCCACCCCGAGCACGCGGCTGCCTCAAGCCCACGCTGATAAAGTTAGGTGGACCCCTCAGGAGCTGCCTTCTTTCAAACGGGACACGTGAAATTGTGGCCGAAAGCGGGCGGGGTGGGAGGGAGTCTTCGAAAATGCCTGCCGCTTCCCTGCACGGCGCCGTGACCGCCGCGGTGAAACACGGTCAGCGGCTTCACGAAAACCCTAGGCCTTCGCAATGGACGTGCGCGGCATCCGAGCACGAACACGCGTGGTCAACGTCCTGACTCAGTGCCTCTGTCTGCTTATCGCTTTCACGTGCCGTCTCCTCATGTGGACAGGAAGCTGGTCTTTCAATGTCCTAGTTTAAAATTTTATCTGTTCCAAGAGGGCTGTAGAGTTAAAAAATATAATAATAATGGCCTCGCCTCCTCGGGCACCTGAGGCGTTTCTATGCTCCACATACAGAAGAAACGGGGCCTCCCGCCGTGTGGCAGGACCGGCCGTCACTCATCCCAGCCACGGCCTCACGGGGCAAGTGCTTAGCCAGAGCCAACGTTCAGTGGTGAAGATAACTCACGAAACTGCGTTCTGTATCTCTCTCCAATCAACACGGAAGAACATGCATCCTTTTACTTGCCTTTGCTGAGGCTGGCCATTTTAATTTATTTTAAGTATGAAATTAAGTTTTGCTCCTGTTCTTCATCCCACGGCGCTGGAACGCACGCCTCGGCACCGTGATAGCAATAAAACCAAGCTGTGTGGCTGTGCCACTCAGGGAGCCCGGAGCAGTGCCAGAAACAAGAGACCATTCCAGATTTTTTAAAAGGAAGAAATTCCAAGAAACGGGCTCTAATTCCTAACCCCCTGAAACATCTGATTCCCCCTCTTCCTCCTAGCGAATTCTCAAAAACACAAACAGAAACAAGAAACCCCTTCTGCGCTCCACCGTGTCTTCAGGATCAGCGCTCTGCCTCCGCTTGACCTCCTCCGTGCCCACGTTCTACGCCGTTCAGAACGGAGATGGACTCCGAGTGCCTTCCCGCCTGGCTCTCCGACTCTGGAGGGTGGGTGACCCACGATACGGACACAGAGAGTCCTGTCCAGGGAGCAGGGGCAGATAAACAAGGGCCTCGGAAAAACAGGGAGGCTAGGTTTCCCGGAATGAAAGCTATAAATACTGCAGGTTCTTAGGAAAAAATGCATCGGACTGGAAGCGATGCTTAAGAAACGTAACTGGAAGGTGCTGCAGCTTTGTGCCGGAGTGTGAGGTGACAAGGGCGTGGGCGCTGGTGGTGGCTGGGAGGGTGGGGAGCCAGAGCATAAATGCCAGGGGTTCGTGAAGTCTGGATTCTGACTTTAAAAAAGTGAGAAGGGGGAACAATCTTGGGAGAAAGTTGATAAAATGATACCTAACTTACGACCTGGCACCAGCGCCACGCTCATCCAGGAGAACAAGGGCTGCTCCTTGGACTGGCAGGTCCCAGCGAACAGAGTGACATCCACATGAAGATGTTTTCCAGATGGCAGGGACTCGCAAACCGGATGTGGTGCGTATTCTGGAGGCTCCAATGAACCACACCTCTGGAGTCACACCCCGGGGAGCCCCTCCCATACAACCCTAGTGCTGGGCCACGCTGACCGCATTTGGTCAATGGGACAGTAGCAGACATGATGTAAACAGTGCTTCCACATTAAGGCCTGTGCTCCAGGGACCTCTGCCCTTGAGATTCAGCCACTATGGGAAGAGGCCCAAGCTAGGCTCATGGAGAGACCACACTGCCCTTGTGAAGAAAGGTTCTCAGAACTCCAGTGACCTCTGTCAAGAAGGCGAGCGTGTAATTAAAGACAGGTACACATCATTTTAGTACACATCAAATGGTCCCAGCCACCATTTGACTGCAGCTGCACGAGAAATCTACAAGCAGAAGAACCATCCGGCTGAACCACAGTCAATCCACGAGAAGTCATAAAATGCCTAGTTGAGGCCATTAAAGTTCGAGATGTCTATTACACAGCAATAGATAATTGAATCACTGGAGGAGAGATGAGATACAGGTCTGTCAAAGGGAGACTTAGGAACCATACACGATAGTCAGAGCTTACTATCTGACAGCACTATACTAAACACTCTGCGTTACTCTGTGTCAATACAGCGATCCTAACGCGGTAGCTATTATTTGCTAGGATCTCCACCTGGCAGATGAGGAAACTGGTACTTAAAGAAATTACATAATTTACCCAAGATCAAGCAACTAGAATGGCACAGGTGAGACATAAACCCAGGTCCACCAGTTACCTGCATGAATGTGAACGACGAACCACGAGAACGACCTTAACAAAGAGGTAAAAATACAGACAGACGGGGGCTGCAGCCAGAAAAAATAACCACCGGATCACAGTCTGGCGTTTCTTCTCCAACTGCAAGAACAGCTGTGCATCACCTTCCAGGTGAGGAGCTGACGCCGGCCCCTCCTTACGAAGCCAGTTCAGGCTGTCGTCCGACCTCCGCCGCATCTCCAGAGCCACACTCAGCGCCCCCTTCCGGCTCAGGGAGCCTGGCCTCCCATGTCTATCAAGTAGGGTCCCTGGGGCCAACTCGGGGTCAGCCGGGACGGAAGGGCCCTCTTTTCTGGGGCCACGCCTATTTCTGATGACTTTATCGGCCCTTCCCCAAACTCAGTCTTTGACCCGCCCGCAGAATGAGGCAAACACCCTTGAGCGGCTCTTAGAAACCGCCTCGACCAGACTTTTCCGTTCAAGGTAAGGAAGCAGGGCCCGGGCTGGCACACGGCCTTGCCCGCGGTCGCCGGGGGGCCTAGGGACAGACCCGCGGTCCTCGCCGTCCTGTCTGGGCGCTGACTGCAGGGCCCCCGTGAAGCCTGGCCTCTGTCACTGTCCTCATCTGCCATTCTCCAAGGGACAGCTGGTTGAAACGATGCTAAAACTGTGCCTCGTTCCAAGCCGTGAGCTGTGTGGGGACGGAGGGGGTGGGAAGGCAGGGGAACGGGACGGATGAAAACACCAACACGAGGCCTCATCCTCCCCGAGGAAATCTCCTCACACTGTCCTCTTGTTCCTTATAACAGACCGAGAGTCACTTGCTCTAACTTACCCAGTTAGAGAAACGCCATGAAAGTGCAGACGCAGGAAAGCGAACGATTCTGGCGCTAGTACTCACACTTCCGACCCGAAAAGGGAGCCTGGAATCACAACGACCGAATGCGTTTCCTTCCCCTGTGCCATGAAAACGCGTCGTCGTTTTGTTTTCTTCTGCTCCTTTCGAACCCCGTGGGATTCGGAGCCACTCTCTACAGAGCGTGCGCCAAGAGACCCACAGGGCTGTCGCTCCGGATTCGGACTGGGAAGGTGTCTCCCCGAAATCCCTCTCGCGTCTTCCTGAGCGTGTGCGGAGCTGCCGCTCCTCCTCCTCCTCCTCCCTCTCCACCTTCCGCCTCCCGCGCCCTGTCTGCTCCCCTGGCTTAGTCCATTCTTTCCGCTTCCTCCAAAAAATACGAGGTTACGAGAGAGAGGAAAAAATCCAAGCATCTGTAAAGGCCTTTGCCATGTCTTGACATTATTGCGGGGGAAGGCACTGGGCACAGTGGCCATTCGAGAGGCTCTGAATTAAATCTCCTGCCTCAGGTGTGGGAGGGAGTCTGGCCCTCCCAAGTAAATCGTTCCAAGACCAGAAACAAATATATATCATTTTGCTCAACGCACACCTTTTCACTGCAATTACTTATTTTTCCCAAGATTTTCCAAATTATTCAACTTTCTACCTCTCAGGGAATGGTGATTTTCACACGAAGATTATTCAGAATCCAAGCATATTCTTCCGGCTGCGCAATGCAACGGTTTAAATCCCGATCTGCATTTTTTCAGATTCACGGAAAGAACTTTTAAACCAGGAAGACGTTTCATGGTTCACCTGTTCCAACGCCGCTGTTTTTAAAAATAGAAAACAGGCTCCCTACCGAAAGATGTCCCCCGGCCACCCTCTCGTCCTCAGGGCTGCTGGTCAGCACGACGGCCAGTGCACCGCCATGGGGAGCGGCTCCTCTGAAGAGCCATTTCCACCTGGGACGGGTCCTCTCGCACTTGGCGCACGAAGCTGTTCTCCGGCTTCCTCATCGGCATTGACGATCACGTGACCGCGTGACCGCCACCAGACTGAGCCTCTCCCTCCCTCAAGGTTCCTATCGTCTCTTCCTCCTCGTTGGTGCCACCCACTGACTGGTCACTGTCGCTCACTGCAAACTTTGGAATTTGGCACCTGACATCTGTCATCATCTCAAAGGCCTTCACGGTTCATAAGACGACCCGACAACGCCCTAGTCTCAGAAGCCCCGGGCTTACCGCGCGCGGCTCGCTGAGCTGCCCCCTCGCATGGCCGTGCCGCCAGCCGCCTCACCGCGGGCTCCAGCGTGGCGTGCCCTCGCGCCCCTCTGCTGACTGGACCGGTCCTGGTCCTGCCTCCACCGCTTACCCACCAGCCCTGCGCCTCCTGGACGTCACGCCCTCAGCCCCCTCAGCCCCATGGGGCGTCCTCCAGGCCGAGCCCCGTTCTGGGTCAGTTGAGCCGTGTGGCTTCTCCACGCACGCGTTTGTGCTGCTGAACGGACACAGGGGAACGCATCCGGAAATGGCACGACCGAACTCACGGGGGGTACCGGGAATGTGGGGTCTCCAGCCTCAGGTGACACCCACACTTCTCTTGGCGATAACGCTGCCTCCCACCTCAACGATAAAACTGATGACTCAGGTATCAAGTCCCTCCAGGTTCCCAAACCCAAAAGCGTATCCACTCACACTTTTCCAGCCAAGTTAAGCTCAAGTCAAACACATCCATCTATTTTTTTACAGCAACTAAGCCACCAGAGAGTTTGTCATTTGGTGCCATTTTGCTACAAATTGACACACTAAACTCTGTGTATTGGGTGGTATTCTGGCATGGCCTCCGGCTTCCCAGTGGGGGGCTCCTTGCCCCTGAGGACACAGAGATCAACAAGGAGATGGAGCTGGCCCGGGTCAGGGGAGGGGGCCCGACAGCACAGGGAGGGGCCCCCGCTTCGGGCCCGGCCCCCAACCGCACGCCCTCACATGCCTGCTCGCCCCGCAGCGCCTGGGGGATGCTGAAAAGCAGGACGGCACCTGCCAGCACCTTCCCCACCTTCTGCGTCACCTGGACTGGTCAGGAGGCTCGAACAACCTGCAGCTGAAGCGCCTCCAGCTACGCCGACAACGCTGCTTCTCATCAGTGGAATCCTCCACGAGGAAAGACGACGTTATGACAGCAGCAACGGACATTTCCAATCAAACAAGAATGTCACTGAAAACAAAAATGGAAACTAACCGAGCCCCTGTTCTGCCTAGTCGGACCGCAGCCTCGACGCCCGTCGGCCGTCTAGACCTCGGCACTGGGCGCCTGAGGCCCGGCTCGGCTGTGATGGGAACGCGGGGGGCCTCTGGAGCAGACGGCGGCCGCAGAGACAGGGAGAGCGGGGAGCCCCTCCGGGACCACGGGCCCCCGCAGCTGACGCATCTCCTCGTGTGAGCACCGCCGTGACCTTGGAGGGAGACCCTTTTTTTTGTCAACCTACTAAGGTCCTTTCTTCTGGAATAGGACCATTATCCTTGTTTCCAGAAATCCTAAAGAAGCAAAACTAACCCACACACATCAGGAGAAGGAACGGAGACCAGAAGAAACGAGCTAATGAGGAAAAGTATGGAGGTTCCTCAAAAAACTAAAACTACCGTACGAGCCAGCAATTCCACTTGTGGGTATTTACCCAGAGAAAACAAAATGACCGTCTCGAAAAGACACCTGCACCCATGTGATCACTGCAGCATTATTCACAACACCAAGACGTGGAAACAACCTAAGCGTCCACGGATGATCGGAAACGGACAATGTCGAGTAGACACACAATGGAATCCGTCGGCCATGAAGGGGAGGAAGCTGCCGCTGTGGACGTGAACGAACCCCGAGGAAGTATGCTGAGTGAAATAAGTCAGAGACAAAGACATATGGACAGAATCTGTTTAAACAACAAAAACAAAAACTCACATACGGAGAACAGGCTGGTGGCTGCTGATGGTGGCACAGGGAGGGAAGGCGGGCGAAAGGCACAAACATCCAGTTATAAAACAGTCCTGGGGACGCGATGCACATGCATCCTGGTGACGATAGCTGACAATACTGTACTGTACATCTGAAAGTTGCTAAGAGCACAGACCTCACAAGTTCTCATCACTAGAAATCTGTAATTATGGGGGGCGACAGATGTTAACGAATACGATGCTATGTGTCAATTATATCTCGATTTTAAGAGGAGGAGTAGAGGGAAGGAGCTGAACTCCACGTCCCCTGGCAACGAGCACCGGTCATGGAAGGAGCCTCCGCGGTGAGCTGGGACCAAAGCAGAACTAACCCTCTTGGTATTCACAGGAGGCCGCTCCAGTGCCTCCGTCAGGACGTGTGACCCGCATCCTCAGGACACTGCAATGAATAAGTTGGTCCTATCCAGGCCAGGAATGGACACTCAAGCCAGTCTAGGATTTATGCCGACCAGGGCCCGGAACTGTTAACTTTGTGTGTCAACTTAGCTGGTGCCCAGATGGTTGGTCAAACATTATGCTAGATGTTTCTGTGAAGGTGTTTTGGGTGAGATTTACATTTAAATCTGGGCTCCAAGTAAAGCAGACTGCCCTGAAACGGCAGTCTGTGCTCTGCCCCACCTACACAGCAGAACACGTGCTGTCGCAATCAGCCTTGGTGGGCTTTGGGCTCTTTTTAGAAAAACAGGGACACCCCCAGGAACAGCCACCCACTTCTGGAGCTGACACCCACGGGAGAGGCCAAGATCCCCCAGAATTCTGCAAGAGAAAGCTCTATAATTCTGCATCATTAAGCAAGGCCAAAAATAATCTAAGTCAGGAAAATATTCGACGTAGGTGTAACCAAACAGACATCCTGTTTTTTCTTCTAATCTCATTAAAACACTCAAAGAATAGCTAACTGAGTAATGTAACTTCCTTCAGTGCCTTCCAAGAAAAATGAGTTGAGCTGCAAGACGTGTATGTGAATAACTAAACGAATTCTCCTGCTTATGTGGATATTAGCTACACTGCTGTTAAAAGCTGGGTAGAAGGTCTGGCAAAAATTACAACTTTGATTTAGAATAAGAATCTAAAGCATCACTTTGGGGTGGTAATTAGATAACAGGGTCAGCTGCCTACTTTTAGATCATGATGATAAAACCATGTCATCAATATTCTTTATCTTTACCTTTTACATTTTTGAGAGGGAGCAGACATCTAGTTCATTCGAGGAGATAGGATCTCGGGCTTTGGCTTAAGACCAAACATGAAAAACCCTCGACTCCTGGAGGACACACTGTTAGGAGAAATTCGATCCGGTTATTCCACCGCGACCGACGGACTAAGCCCGTGCAGGTTACTTGTCTTCCATTACATCGTTACTCTGTTCACTACTTATCATGCTATTTTCTTTTCTCAGAATTCTCAAGCCTCTTGGGGGTTTTTTTTTTTGAGGACGCTGCATCAAGCTTACTACATAACTATAGTTTCCAGAAAACATCTCCATCCCACTTTTCGGTGTCTATGACAACCACCCATC
>NW_006440645.1:4406127-4416552 GCF_000325575.1 Pteropus alecto | reverse complement strand
ACGGATTTTGAACAGCGCCCACATCTGCAAGCAACATGTGTACTGCAAGCCCGGACTCTCTCAAGTCCACTGTGCTTTTCTGAGGGGAAGAGCAGCATGAGCAAGAGGGGCCCTATGGAAAGATGCCCGCCAAGCAACAACGTCCATGGACTAGACAGTGTCAGGGGCTGAGCTGCACCCCGCCCCGCACTGGCAATACACTGAAGCCTTGACCCCTAGCACCTCAGAAAATGACTTGGAGACAGGCCCTCTAAAGAGGTGATTATGTCAAAACAAGGCTGTGGGGTGGGCTGCAACCCAATCTGACAGCATCCTTACAGGCCAGGAACTGGGCGGTGTGCAGAAGCAGGACCACATGAAGAGACAGCCAGAGGCGGCCTTCTGCAAGCCAGGCAGAGCGGCCTCGGGGGAAGTCTGACCTGCAGACGCCCTAACCTCGGACGTCCAGCCTCCCCAACCACGGGAAGACCCGTCTCTGGGGGTGCCACTCGTTCTGTGGCATTTCATCACGCAGCCCTGGCAGACTGTACACACGGGCCGGGCAGAAGGCGGCTGCAACCGGCGGGGACAGAACTCGCTTGCAGGGTGCAGGGGCCGGCAAGGGCGTGAAGGACGCTGCAGGACGCTGCAGGACCCAGACACACAGGGCTGGAGGGAGGGGCCCGAGGACGGAGGAGAATGAGGAGTGGAACTTTACTCCAAGACGGACCTGGGTGACGAAAACGATAGTGACGCCATTTAAAATTACGGGGAAGTTCCGCAAGTGATTTCGGGGAAAGAGGAGTTTAACTTTAGACGCACGTCTCTGTGTTTCGTGCTTTCTTCATATCTCATTGTCTATCTTGATCTTTATTTCTTCACGTGCTAGAAACTCAGAAAATTATTGGTTGGCTGACAATTTCACTTGGTGAAGAAGATTAAAATAAAACAGGTCCAAGTACATCTGCTTTCGGGGGACAGTTAATCTTATACCACATGTCCCTAAAAAGTGAGCCTATCGTGATTTCCTTGAGAGGGCCTAACTACAGTTTCAAAACCTCATAGTTACTCTCTTTGCATTTTCTGTCTTATTCTGCCTTTTGATCTTGCAGATGCTCTCTCCGAGGTTCATTCCATTCTCATATAGTTTTTATCCTTAATTGCAACCTGTTCTTTCTATTGTTGTATATGCCATTTAAAAATCTTTGAGTTCTTCAGAAAGCAACTCTTAAATATTAAAGAACTGTTTTATACTAAATCATGACAGAAGTATTTTCTAAATTAAAAAAAGGCTGCAATAAAGGGGTGGGAGAAAAAATGGCAGAGACTTCAATTTTGCTGAACATGGCAAAGCCTCTGCGGAGACCTTAAATTATTTCTTTAAATCACTATTTCTGTTCAAATTCCTGCTACATTGTCCTTCTGGAATCCTGACCATGACCCTGCCTTCTAAACCCTCAGACTAGACAGCAGAACTCACTGCGTGCTGTCACGAAGAGATCGGCTTCTGAAAAGACATAACAAAAACTGTGTCCTCATCTGTAAGGTAAGGACGATGATGCTGGCTGTGTGAGTTTGTCATCGAGATTAAATATACGATTTGTAAAGCTGACATAGAGCATGTTTTCAAGAATTTCATTCATTCATTCATTCATTCAACAAATACTCTGTAAATACCAAGGTCCTAGGAAAACAGTGGTGAAGGCCGGACAAGCGGCCCTTCCCCTACGGCAAGGGACAGGGACTTTGCTGGGCACTGTGGCACTCTCCCTAGGTGTCCTGCCACGGCTGGGTGGAGCCTGTGACTACTTTATGGCTTTAATACCCTCCCTCCAAAATTACCTGCGCTCTCTCTTCCCACCCTGTAACAGCTGAAGGGGTTGCTGTAATTCATTATTTTTTAACCCAACACCTGCTGTATATGTCTTCTGTATGTATCATTATCCTCTATGAAACTAGTTAAACTGTCTTCCCAATTTCACTTGCGTTACAGTCTCAATACTAAACGATTGAGTTTAGAGTCATGTATAAATATAAGTATATAATAAGAACTTCTATAACTTAGGAAAACACTCGAAATGGAGCATTTCTCTTTTCACGTATTTTTTTTTTTTGACAAATGCCTTACCGCAAAGACAATAAGGAAATAAAGCAAATCAATTGTATTAATATAGATTAAATCTGACTCAGAGAAAGGCTCTCCAAACTTCTGTTTCTAATAAGATGAAAAATAACAAAAGAGGACCAACCATGCAAAATGCAAGTTTATAGCATCCCAGAATCAGAATTTCCAAGATGAAAGGGACCTTCTTCTCTTGAGTTCCCATCCAATTCAAGTAGTCATCCAGCCAGTGAGTAAACGACACTCCCCACAACACACGCCACCTTCGAATGAGCCAAGGCTAAAAACGGCTGTCAGGAGAAAGGTCAAATGGCAGAGGAGAATGAAAAACGCAGGCAAAAATATCAACGTAATTAATTTAAATATAAACATATATCTGATATGCGGCAAGTGTTGGATTGAAAAACATACACTATTAGGCAGGAGACGGATTAATTTCATTTCTAATTCAAAACAAAGACTGTCCATCAAGTAATCTATTTCAACGAGCGATTCTTTAAATGGAGGTTTTATTCGACTGTACTCTCTTCCTTTCCTATTCCTGTAATGACCCCCTAAAACTCACAAATTGTTTTCTGTTTGCGAAATGATTCAGCTCAGAAAGGAGTTGAGTGAAACGGGTCATCCGGCAACTTCACCCACCCACCCTCGCAGACATCACATCACAAAGACTGTGACTCACTTTGTCACACAAGGTCTGTCCTTTCGAGAGTTTTCGGAGTGTGGTGCTGAGTACTGGCTGGCTCGCAGATCTGAAGAGGTGGTAGCAAGGACGGCCGGCGCCGTTTCCGCGCGGCCAGAGGGACCCCATGGTCCCAGGCAGCTCTGACCCCTACGTACCGAACGACCCGCGGGCGATTTATGGAGAGGGGGATTTGTGGAGTCAAGCGTCTGACTCGCGTGGGAATTCTCAGATCCGCATTCCTTAAGTAGAGTGTGACTATTTCTGGAACTGGCTAGAAACACTAACGTTAGTGAACAGCCAAAGAGAAAAGCTTCCACAATAAAATGTAATCCCAACAAATGATTATGTTTGACTTTTATTGCTTCAAGCGGTCTCCAGAAAGAACTGCAGAGATGCCGCATCCGGCGTACCCGCTTGACGTGCCCCCTGCTGAAGTGTTTATGTTTAAAGTCCTAACTCATTCACCAACCACAGACCTACGCTGTTCATGGCACGGGCCTCAGCGGGTCATCGGTTTTTTTTGAGCCCAGGGGGTGTCGGAACCAGAAATTCAGTCTCAGACGCTCGGAGCAGGACAGTAAAGGGCTGCTATGCGTGAATTTTTTTTTTTAAACCCTTATGACTAGGAATTTCCCATCAAATACGCGAGCATGAAATTAAAAACACATCAAGCTCTTAAAAGAATTTTTAGATAGCATGTGGGCAGGAAGGTGTGAAGGACCTGGGCCCGGAAACTCGGTCGGCACTGGGGAGAGGTAAGAGGACTGAGAGGACCCTGGAGCTCAAGGGGACGGGGGACGGCCCGACTGGGGCCAGGAGGGAGGCGGGACGAGGCTGGGAGAGGAAGGTCGCACAGGCAGCTGAACTGCTCGGCTAATGTACAGGTACCTGTTAACTTAACCAGCATTCGGAGTGGCCTCTGTGCTTGGGGACAGAGACAAAGAATCTGACCCGTCCTTGACTATAGGGCCCCAGTGCAGGGGACAAACACCTAAACAATTAATTAAAACAAAAGCTTTAATTTCCATAGTAGGAAATGTACCAAGTACTGTAGGAAAAACAGAGACAGAAACGATTCACTCTCCCTGGGAAGGGAGGAGAACGGTTCACGAAAGAGGCGACTCTTGAGATTTTTCCTGAGAAAGGCGGGAAACGGTGGGAGGAAACTGATGAGAAAAGAGGATTTTTCTAAAAACAAGGATCACATGAGGAGAGGCCACCCGTCCTAACAGTGATGGCCCCGTCGGGCTAGAGCACAGCTGGCAAACGGCGAGAAATGAGACAGGCGGGTCAGGCAGCGGCAGGTGCCGGGCAGGTGAGGGGCAGGGGACACCGGGGGACGGGGCGGGGGGAAACCACCGGGGCGGGGAAGACGCCGAGGCGCGGCGCAGACCACAAGAATAATTTCACGACAGACAGAAGTGCGGTAGGAAGGGCGCTAGTTTGAGAACGTGATGCTGTTTCGTGCGTGTTGAGCTGAGGCTGTGACAGTGTGTCTGTCCCTCAAACACTGGGAGACGCAGCACTGACAGACGGGAAACCAGAGACGGAGACCAGAAATGGCCCGCTGGAGGAACGGAGGCCACAGAAAGAAGGGGACAGGGCCAAAACCAAACAAAAGGCCGGAGGAGGGGAGACCAGAGGCAAAGGCAGCAGGCCGGGTGAGGGAAGACTGGGCCGCCGTGCCGTCAGGAAAGGGGAGGACTTCTCAAGGGCACAGGGACGCAGGCAGCAGTGGCCGGGGTCGGCAGTGAGGGGATGACCTGGAGAGGAGGCCACGTGACGGGGCCGGGAGACTGCTGGGGCCCAGCTGAGTCATGTGGACACGGAGGGCAGGATCCGGCGCTAGGAGAGAAAAGCTGACGGGAGCACAGGATCCCAGGGTACCGGCCACAAGGTGGACGCGCACACAGGGCACAGCGTGCCTCGGGGACTTCCCGTCACACGGCGCGTGACGGAACTCTACGATGCTTTTCTAAAGAGAATTCCTAATGAGAGTTTTAAACTATTGGTGCTGAAAAAATGATTCATCTTTCTACAGTTGGGCCTAGGAAATGCCTAGAGCCAGCCTCTAAGATTCCCAAGTGTCACTGAGTTACATGTCATCATCTCTGTTAGGACTGAGCAGCGTCCCAATGTCCGCGCTCTACTCCAAGACCACGCTTTACGCTGCACACGGCCCAGGAGCGCTTCGTTATTCCCCAGCGAGGCCCACCCGGAACGCGTCCATCGTCAGCTGACCCGTAGTGAGCCCCCCGCGTCAAAGGTGCAAGCCCACCACGGCGGTATTCACACGCGGAAGTCACCGTCCCTGCCGTAGGTGACAGCATCTCCTCAAGGGGCCTAGATGACAAGCAGAGGACAAATCCACTCACGGAAACTGGCCAGACCACCAGTACGCTATACAAACTCCCTCTAAAAAGTCCTTCTTTCTTGGCTAATTTGAGTTATTGTTCAATTATGAATTTGAATTATAAGTTAATGTACAGCTCAATAATAAATTAATCCAGGAAAATTCCTTTCAACAGCTTAATTATACCAGGAATGTAAAAGTTAATATTCACTTACTTTCTCTTCTTATTTTTATTCGCGGAATAGCTTGAAAATCTGTGAATCTTTCATTTCAGTATTCTATGGGATAATTTAATTTAGAGTAAGTTAACATGGGGAAGTGAGCAGCTGTCTGAAAATACAGTGACAAACACTCAAACTCAAACACACACACGCGCTGGACTTCTGTAAATGAATACGCATTAAGGATACACTGGTCAACTCAAGTCGCCCTGTGCCGGGAAGAGGGACAGAGGACAACTGGGAAGGGACATGAATTAAACACTGAATAGTGGCTGGCTGTTGCCTCCAAAATCCCCTCACACTAAAAACACCCACGGGCACTCAGAAGGGACCAGTCTGGCTTCGAAGACTAGTGGGCGAGGTCCCCCGGGAGTCACCACCTTCCTCCGGCCCTCGCCCGAGTTCCCGCGGCTGTACGTGGCCTCAGACGGAGAGCGCGAAGGCAAAAGAGAACACAGTCGCGGCCGGCAACAGCTGTGGCAGGGACCCTGCCAGCCGTGGGGCCACAGCTGCAGTCCCCAACGGTACAACGAAAATTCTACGTTGAAACTGTTGCGAATTATTTTCTAAACGACCGAGCATTAACTATTAGGAGCACTGAGAACATACGAAAGACCGGCGACCTGATTTCGGAGTGCAGAAAATGACAAGCTCCATCTCAAAACGGAACGAAACATGCTCGTGTGGACAGACCGTGCTGAGGAGCCTCAGGTCTGCGCCCGAATATGCGGATCTGCCTGGCTCTAGACTCTTCCCAGGCCCGCCTTCTTACAGATGTGTCTGCAGGACAAAGGGGCCCGGGCAGGGCGTGTGGGGCCTCCGCAAACCCTGCAACTGGAAAAACAAGCAAAGGCCACGGCACACGTGCAGCCACTGTCCTGCGGTTCGAATAACGCGAGACCTTTCATCGCCTTCGTCGGTACCGCTGACGGTGCTTTCTCAGAATCGGTGGAGAGGAACAAAATCAATTTAATAATTATAATGTATAAAGGATGGTTCTTGTTTTGCTTATTACGTCTGTAACATGGCCGTCCATTTGAAGCAGCATTATAAATCACAAGGAGAATACTCAGATCCTGGTTGCTACACCACTGTCAAAGTTTAGTTACACAACGGCCACTTTATAAACACAGTGTGCGCCCTCAGGGCACGCCACAGGGGGATACTGCTTTTTCTAGGCTGAAGTCACTTGGCACAGCTCGTCTTTAAGGGCTCCTAAGGTGTGGTAATATCTATGACTCACAAATTGTCCTTCCATTGCTGGACCGGTTACGTGATTTCCACGATTAAATGAGCTATTAGATTCCGACTTCGTTTGTTCACTGCACACAAAGGGCATCACAGTAAATATTATGTTTACTAAGGCAAATCAGTGGGACCCACTTGCCATGTTACGCAAAAAAGGTAAGGAGAGAGAATCCATTGTCATTAAATCAATAGTTGCATCTACGTCCAGGAAGAGAGAGCAAGGTGGCTTTATCCAACACCCAGGAACACAGCCAGAGGCGGCCTGTGAACTAGGAAGAGCTGCCCGGAGGGGCTGGTTTGTCACTACTCTGAAACGGAGGCCCCTACAATGGGGACCCAGAGGGCGGTCCCTCCGCCTGGCAACGGGCTGGGGGCCAGGTGAGCAGGAAGCTCCTTCAGATGATCAAAGAGGAAATCAGCAGGTGAACCTCAAATCAGGTACTCTTCTGAACCCTGATGTCCTCTTCCATAAAATGAGATTGGTGAACTGGAAGGCCTGGGCATCCCTTTGAAATTCACAAGTCCACGTTTTTGCCATCGTGGTTGCATAGAATATGTGCCGTAGGACGGAGCAGGGCTTCAGGCGGGCCAGGACCCATCCTTGCTCCACGGGAGGGGACAGGTCCCTCAGCCTGAGTCTCAGCGTCCGCTGGGGCCTGGGCGCACACGAGTGTGGCGGCGGGCAGCCATCTCCAGGGAGAAGCCCAAGGGTTCATCACACTTCAAACTACTTTCATTTCCCCCTAAATACGGGCATCTGGAACAGATTTAATGCTGAAAGGTATACAAAAGCAGCATCTCCTATGCTCCCTCGTACGCTGTGTGTGCTATCTGGGACGTCTTCTCCCTTCTGACCAGCTTTGCCCAGTTAACTGCTACAGAGTCCATCCTCGGTCTTAGGCATCCCCACGGACGTCTGGCAAAACATCCAGGCCAGAGAAGGGGGTGTGCAGCACACACGCTGCCACCACAGCTTGCTTCCACCAAGATGCTCCTGTCACACGATGGTTCTTCTAGGACTAGGAGGAAGTGCGGGAAAGTGGGCCCCTGAGAGTGGAAGTGGCCTGCAGCCACAGGGAGGAGCTGGCCCCCCGGTGCTCAGTCCCGTCCTCCTGCATCTGCCTGTCCTGCTGCAGGCTCCCTGGTACCCGAGCCACACCTGCCGCCTCACCAGCTCCTGATTTACGCCCACCCTCAAAGCGTCCCTCCCTCAACTCCGGTCCTCCGGTCAGCTTTTGGGGAAGAAACCACGATAAATTCACGCTAAATGTTGGTGACTCTTCCTTTCAGAGGTATCTGCAGGCTGGAAGACGCGTGGACAGAAAGTGCTAACGCCGAAGGAGTCGCCTCCAACGACAGGCTTTCCGGTCAACTGGACCCAACAGCGGGAAAAGGTTTTCAACTTTTCAAACAGTCTAGACATCTGAGCCATGATTCAATGGAAAGTTGTGGTGGCCGTGAACTCCGCTTTCATTTCTCCACGTTGGCTGGTCGGTTGCGTGTTTGGGGAATTGAAGGAGGTGTGGTTGAGGGTGTCAGGTCAGGTCCTCACTTGTTTTTTTTTCTTACACCTTTCTCATCAGTCTCCTCCTGGTTTGGTCCGCTGACGGCACACCTTCGACATGCCAAAAAACATACTGCACTTCGACTTCTGTCCAGGCTGGGCCACACGGCAGCGGCCAAAGTCACCGTATTTAGGCTTGTATTCTTGTCAGCCTATTGCCTGATACCAGGTGACTTTAAATAATCGGTGCCCTCCACAAATCGCGACTCTTCACTTTCTCCATCTGGTCTTCAGCAAGCTGGCCGGGCTTCTCAGTTTCCGCGCTATCAGCGTTTGGGGGTCGGAAGGTGTTTCTCTGAGGGACGAGGGAGGTGTCCTGGGAGCTGCACGATGTTCAAAGGCAGGGTGGCCTCTATCTACCAGAGGCCAGCAGCACCCCTCGGGGAAGACTACCAAAAAACGTCTCCAGGCATTGCCAAATATTCCCTGGGGGGCAAAACCACCCCCAACTGAGAACCACTGAGTTAAAATAAGATCACAAAAACGACAGCCCAGCCCGCATCTGGGAAGAAAAAATTAACAGCAGTTTTCACAGCAGTGGGAACGCAGCATGAGATTCAGAAGTACCCTCACTCACTAGCTCCCATGGTTTTATTCTAAAGGAAATAGGCTACCAAAGGCCTCAAAGAAAAATAAAATGGATTCAGGATTAAAGTGTTTCAGGACAAAAAGGTCCTGGGGGATGCCCCAGTGAGCCCAACCTGGAGGAGAGTCCTGTCTGCCAAACAACACCTCCCTTGTGTATTGCAAACAGTTTGTGCCGCCCGTAAAAGAACAAATATGCACCTTGCCTTCGTCAGCTGAGCGAGCCTGGCAGACAACTGCGGAACAGGCTTCAAACGCAAGATCATCTGGTGCCACCTATTCAAGCGACTGAAACAGAGAAAATAGCACTAACCCATATACTGGCTGATGAGCATCTATTCACTTTTACTGGATAATGTTAAGTGGCTGGCTAAAAGTTTTTAAATTATGGCAGGCCTGAAAAAAATGCAAAGACCTACATCTTTTGCTTGTTGATACTGTTGAATCAATAAAGATCCAACTACTATAAAAACACATTTCCTAGTCCTCTGTCAACTCAGCTTTGGTGGCAGAGCTTCCTCTCCTCCTCCCCCTCATTCCACAGAGAAGACGCTCAGCATCATAACATAAAGACGTGACCGCTGCGGAGCCCGCCTTTTCTCAAGCAAAGAATGGACCAGATGCCCCACCTGAAACTCCTGAAGGAAGGAACGCAAGAACACGCGGCTTTTACCACTGAGGTTTCACCTCCACTTAGGGGATGACAGTTAAAATTATCTCCATTTTTTTTCAAATTCCAACAGTGTTGTGCTCTAGACCAGTGAGTCTGAAAGTGCTTTGCAGGTCAGTGTCACCTGGGAACTCATTAGAAACGCAAATGATCACGCCACACTCCAGACCTAAGGAGTCAGAAACTGGGGAGACCGGGTTCCCAATGTGTTGCAACAAACCCTCCAGGTGGTTTCCCTGCAGCCTAAAGTTTGACGACCAGTGGTTTTGGCCACTGTTATTTCTATAATCACAAATAGATTATGTTTACACAAAAGTATAGACTGGTAGAGAAGTCCTCTGTGCACTTTGTATAAATTCTCACTTGATCCCCAAACCCGATGCAAGCTAGATATTCCGCCCACTTCAAGGAGGAGGACAAGGGCTCGAGGCTTAAGTGTCGCTCGAGGCCCCAAAGCAGGTGGAAGATTAAAGTTTTTGCAGTTGTTTCCACTCCTGAAACGAAGGCCTGCCGCATTTCACTAACAGAGTCCACACTTTCTGCTTTTCCAGCTTTCGGCAATTCCGGGAAAAAAAAAACAGAAATGGATGGGTGCGAGCGGTGTGCCAGCTGCGCGGGTGCCACCGAATCGGGACCTAAGGGCGCGATTCTGGAAGGGAGTTCTTCCAGGACAGAACGTGTCATGCGGCCGTGTGCCCCCGGCCTCCGCCGGCGGGGCTGAGCGCGGGCGGCGGAAAAGGGGTCGTAACTTCGGGGGAGGGGGACACACCTCTCCTCGCCGCTGGCATCTCGGACACGGCAGGCTGTCTGCGCGAAGGGAGCCCGCCGCGCGCGCTGCGTGTACGGGGAAGCGGGCACCCGCAAAGCCCGAGGGGCGCCAAGCCGACACCGCAGGTCCGGGAGGCAGCGGCGAGCGGTGAGCCCGAGACCGCCAGGGCCGCGCGCAGGAAGCCGCGGAACCACTGGGCAGGAGCGCGGAGGCTGCAGAGCAGCGCAGG
>NW_006440645.1:4405867-4406111 GCF_000325575.1 Pteropus alecto | reverse complement strand
GGGGGGGCCGGAGTGGAGGAGAGGGGGAGCCCCAAGACCTGGAAGTGGGGTGGGGCGGAGGCTGGAGCGGAGGGAGGGTGGGCCAGAACTCACTGTGAGGGTCGCTCTTCTCCCGGACCCCGTCCACGCGGCCGTCGGGGTGGATGCGCAGGAAGAAGCCCCCGTTCTTGCAGTACAGCCGTTTGGGGTCCTTGAAGTGGCCGGGCGGGAAGGCGCCGCTGCCGCCGTCCTCCGGCAGGGCGGG